>NC_060189.1:4681537-4684037 GCF_021184085.1 Oncorhynchus gorbuscha
CTTAGTCACAAATAGCACCCTATTCCCTATGTAGTGCACTACTTAGTCACAAATAGCACCCTATTCCCTATATAGTGCACTACTTAGTCACAAATAGCACCCTATTCCCTATGTAGTGCACTACTTCTGTCCCCCTCTATGGGCCCTGGTCAAAAGTAGTGCACTACATGAGCTCTATAGATTCCCTGTCAACAGAGTGTGTGGTGGTTGGATTTACTCTCGGAGGTCTGCATGGCCAGCGTCTTGCTGTACTGTCCCACACCGCTGGCGTTGAAGGCTTTGACCCTGGACATGTAGGTGCTGTTGTAGTGGAGTCCATCCACCGTGCAGATCGTCTCCGTCCCCACGTACACTTCCTGTAAGGAACATGACAACTTCCTGTTAGACCATCGACAACTTCCTATCAATTCCTGTTAGAAAGTCATCACGCTGGGATTGTGGTGGCGGGCCTCGTTCGGCCGTCGTGATCTCGCAAGGCGGTGGTGGCCACAACAACAGACAGTAGAACACGACGTAAACAGGATGTCCTCTTGGTCTAATGGGTTAAAATGTGGGCTTGTTCAACAAAACAAACAGACAGATTAAGAGAAAAAAAGTTTACTAGCTATATCATCCAAGGCCAACAGAGGGAGGGGTGTCCTACGTTTTACCTATCGGTCTAAAATTAGAGAACGGACGATTTAGACTCAGTGCTAATGACAGAAAGAAAGAGGGGGAAAGAGAGAGAGGGGGAAAGAGAGAGGGAGAAAGACAGAGAGGGGGAAAGAGAGAGAGGGGGAAAGAGAGAGGGAGAAAGACAGAGAGGGAGAAAGAGAGAGAGGGGGAAAGAGAGAGGGGGAAGGAGGGGGAAAGAGAGAGGGGGAAAGAGGGGGAAAGAGAGAGAGGGAGAAAGACAGAGGGGGAAAGAGAGAGAGGGAGAAAGAGAGAGAGGGGGAAAGAGAGAGAGGGAGAAAGAGAGAGGGGGAAAGATAGAGAGGGGAAAGAGAAAGAGGGGGAAAGAGAGAGAGGGGAAAGAGGGGGAAAGAGAGAGGGGGGAAAGAAAGCGAGGGGGAAAGAGAGAGAGTGAGAAAGAGAAAGAGGGTGAAATAGAGTGAGGGGAAAGAGAGAGAGGGGGAAAGAGAGAGAGGGGGAAAGAGAGAGAGGGGGAAAGAGAAAGAGGGTGAAATAGAGTGAGGGGGAAAGAGAGAGAGGGGGAAAGAGAGAGAGGGAGAAAGAGAGAGAGGGGGAAAGAGGGGGAAAGAGAGAGAGGGAGAAAGAAGGAGAGGGAGAAAGAGAGGGAAAGAGAGAGAGGGTGAAAGAGAGAGAGGGGGAAAGAGGGGAAAGAGAGAGAGGGAGAAAGACAGAGAGGGGGAAAGAGAGAGAGGGAGAAAGAGAGAGGGGGAAAGAGAGAGGGGGAAAGAGGGGAAAGAGAGAGAGGGAGAAAGAGAGAGGGGGAAAGAGGGGGAAAGAGAGAGAGGGAGAAAGACAGAGAGGGGGAAAGAGAGAGAGGGAGAAAGAGAGAGAGGGGGAAAGAGGGGGAAGAGAGAGAGGGAGAAAGAAGGAGAGGGAGAAAGAGAGGGAAAGAGAGAGAGGGGGAAAGAGAGAGGGGAAAAGAGGGGTAAAGAGAGAGGGGAGAAAGACAGAGAGGGGGAAAGAGAGAGGGAGAAAGAGAGGGAAAGAGAGGGGGGAAAGAGGGGGAAAGAGAGAGAGGGAGAAAGAGAGAGGGGGAAAGAGGGGAAAGAGAGAGGGGGGAAAGGGAGAGAGGGAGAAAGAGAGAGAGGGGGAAAGAGGGGGAAAGAGAGAGAGGGAGAAAGAGAGAGAGGGGGAAAGAGAGAGAGAGAAAGAGAAAGAGGGTGAAAGAGGGAGAAGGAGGGTGAAAGAGAGAGGGGGGAAAGAGGGGGAAAGAGAGAGAGGGGGAAAGAGAGAGAGGGGGAAAAGAGAGAGAGGGAGAAAGAGAAAGAGGGTGAAATAGAGCGAGGGGGAAAGAGAGGGAGGGGGAAAGAGAGAGGGGGGGAAAGAGAAAGAGGGGAAAGAGAGAGGGGGGAAAGAGAGAGAGGGGGGAAAGAGAAAGAGGGGGAGAGAGAAAGAGGGGGAAAGATAAAGAGGGAGAAAGAGAGAGAGGGGGAAAGAGAGAGAGGGGAAAGAGAAAGAGGGGGAGAGAGAAAGAGGGGGAAAGATAAAGAGGGAAAAGAGAGAGGGGGAAAGAGAGAGAGGGAGAAAGAGAGAGGGGAAAGATAAAGAGGGGGAAAGAGAGAGAGGGAGAAAGAGAGAGGGAAAGAGAGAGGGGGAAAGAGAGAGAGGGAAAAGAGAGAGAGGGGGAAAGAGAGGGAAAGAGAGAGGGAAAAGAGAGGGGGGGAAAGAGAGAGAGGGAGAAAGAGAAAGAGGGTGAAAGAGGGAGAAAGAGGGTGAAAGAAGAGAAAGAGAGGGGGAAAGATAAAGAGGGGGAAAGAGAGAGAGGGAGAAAGAGAGAGGGGAAAGAGAGAGGGGGAAAGAGAGAGAGGGAGAAAGAGAGAGAGGGGGA
>NC_060189.1:4691537-4711706 GCF_021184085.1 Oncorhynchus gorbuscha
GCCCTCTCGCAGCATCACCCTCCGCGCTCTCGCAGCATCACCCTCCGCCCTCTGGCAGCATCACCCTCCGCCCTATCGCGGCATCACCCTCCGCCCTCTCGCGGCATCACCCTCCGCCCTCTTGCGGTATCATTCTACGCGCTCTCGCGGCATCACCCTCCGCCCTCTCGCGGCATCACCCTCCACCCTCTCGCAGCATCACCCTCGCGCTCTCACAGCATCACTCTCTGCGCTCTCGCAGCATCACCCTCCGCGCTCTCGCAGCATCACCCTCCGCGCTCTCGCAGCATCACCCTCCGCGCTCTCGCAGCATCACCCTCCGCGCTCTCGCAGCATCACTCTCCGCCCTCTGGCAGCATCACCCTCCGTGGTCTCGCAGCATCACCCTCCACACTCTCGCAGCATCACTCTCTGCGCTCTCGCAGCATCACCCTCCGCCCTCTGGCAGCATCACCCTCCGCACTCTCGCAGTATCACCCTCCGCCCTCTGGCAGCATCACCCTCCGCCCTCTGGCAGCATCACCCTCCGCCCTCTGGCAGCATCACCCTCCGCCCTCTGGCAGCATCACCCTCCGCCCTCTGGCAGCATCACCCTACGCCCTCTGGCAGCATCACCCTCCGCCCTCTGGCAGCATCACCCTCCGCCCTCTGGCAGCCTCACCCTCCGCCCTCTGGCAGCATCACCCTCCGCCCTCTGGCAGCATCACACTCCTCCCTCTCGTCTCAGTGGACTATAGAGACTGATTTGACGCCACACGATGTGACATTGAAAAATAAATACTACGGTCTTAAACTAACAAACGAGCATATAATATCTTCAGTAACACCGATGTAGCCAAAGGCCTAGGTCCCAGAGAGTACCGTATGCACACCAGCTGTAGCTGTGAGTGGCGGCAGGTGACACAGACACCAAGAACTGGTTGCATACAAGGACTCAATTACAACCAGATTTAAGCCAGTTCTGACGATCAGTTCACCCAGCTTTGGCACACTGCCCTCTACTGACCTCTATTGACCTCTACTGACCTGTAGGAAACCTCTGGGGTCGTTCTCTATTGACCTGTAGGAATCTGCTGGGGTCGTTCTCTATTGACCTATAGGAATCCTCTGGGGTCGTTGTCTATTGACCTGTAGGAATCCTCATCACTGCCCTCTACTGACCTGTAGGAACCCTCTGGGGTCGTTCTCTACTGACCTGTAGGAATCCTCTGGGGTCGTTCCCTTACTGACCTGTAGGAATCCGCTGGGGTCGTTCTCTTTGATGACCTCTAGACAATACTCCATCAGGCCTGTCGTCTGACGCAGCTTCACCGTACAGTGAGATATCTGATCCCTCACCACCTGGGAGGTAGAGGGATCGAAGAAGGGAGAGAGAAGGAGAGAGATGTCAATGACATAAACACAGTACTGTAAAGACAGCCCTGTAGTCCATACAGTGAGATATCTGATCCCTCACCACCTAGGAGGTAGAGGGATCGAAGAAGGGAGAGGGAGAGGGATGGCGATCAAGGGAGAGGGAGAGAGAAAGATGGAGTATAGAGAGAAAAGAGAAGGGGAGGAGAGGGGAAATGTGGCATCGATAACAAAATGGTGATTAGTAGAGAGAGGACAAGAGGAGGAGACCATCTTAAGGCCACTGGTGTTATGCCTTGCAGTTTGAAAAATTAACCTAATGAGTCCCAAATGTTAATCTAATGTTGACCTAATGTTGATCTCATGTTAACCTAATGTTAACCTAATGTTAACCTAATGTTAACCTAATGTTAACCTGGTGTTAACCTAATGTTTCCCTGGTGTTAACCTAATGTTTCCCTGGTGTTAACCTAATGTTTCCCTGGTGTTAACCTAATGTTTCCCTGGTGTTAACCTAATGTTTCCCTGGTGTTAACCTAATGTTTCCCTGGTGTTAACCTAATGTTTCCCTGGTGTTAACCTAACGTTTCCCTGGTGTTAACCTAACGTTTCCCTGGTGTTAACCTAACGTTTCCCTGGTGTTAACCTAATGTTTCCCTGGTGTTAACCTAATGTTTCCCTGGTGTTAACCTAATGTTTCCTGGTGTTAACCTAATGTTTCCCTGGTGTTAACCTAACGTTTCCCTGGTGTTAACCTAACGTTTCCCTGGTGTTAACCTAACGTTTCCCTGGTGTTAACCTAATGTTTCCCTGGTGTTAACCTAATGTTTCCCTGGTGTTAACCTAATGTTTCCCTGGTGTTAACCTAACGTTTCCCTGGTGTTAACCTAATGTTTCCCTGGTGTTAACCTAACGTTTCCCTGGTGTTAACCTAACGTTTCCCTGGTGTTAACCTAACGTTTCCCTGGTGTTAACCTAACGTTTCCCTGGTGTTAACCTAATGTTTCCCTGGTGTTAACCTAATGTTTCCCTGGTGTTAACCTAATGTTTCCCTGGTGTTAACCTAACGTTTCCCTGGTGTTAACCTAATGTTTCCCTGGTGTTAACCTAACGTTTCCCTGGTGTTAACCTAACGTTTCCCTGGTGTTAACCTAACGTTTCCCTGGTGTTAACCTAACGTTTCCCTGGTGTTAACCTAACGTTTCCCTGGTGTTAACCTAATGTTTCCCTGGTGTTAACCTAATGTTTCCCTGGTGTTAACCTAATCTTTCCCTGGTGTTAACCTAATGTTTCCCTGGTGTTAACCTAACGTTTCCCTGGTGTTAACCTAATGTTGATCTCATGTTAACCTAATGTTTCCCTGGTGTTAACCTAACGTTTCCCTGGTGTTAACCTAACGTTTCCCTGGTGTTAACCTAATGTTTCCCTGGTGTTAACCTAACGTTTCCCTGGTGTTAACCTAACGTTTCCCTGGTGTTAACCTAATGTTTCCCTGGTGTTAACCTAATGTTTCCCTGGTGTTAACCTAATGTTTCCCTGGTGTTAACCTAATGTTTCCCTGGTGTTAACCTAACGTTTCCCTGGTGTTAACCTAATGTTTCCCTGGTGTTAACCTAATGTTTCCCTGGTGTTAACCTAATGTTTCCCTGGTGTTAACCTAATGTTTCCCTGGTGTTAACCTAATGTTTCCCTGGTGTTAACCTAACGTTTCCCTGGTGTTAACCTAATGTTTCCCTGGTGTTAACCTAATGTTTCCCTGGTGTTAACCTAATGTTTCCCTGGTGTTAACCTAATGTTTCCCTGGTGTTAACCTAATGAGTACCTAACATTTCCCTGGTGTTAACCTAATGAGTACCTAACATTAACCTAATGTTTCCCTGGTGTTAACCTAATGTTTCCCTGGTGTTAACCTAATGTTTCCCTGGTGTTAACCTAATGAGTACCTAACATTAACCTAATGTTTCCCTGGTGTTAACCTAATGTTTCCCTGGTGTTAACCTAATGTTTCCCTGGTGTTAACCTAATGTTTCCCTGGTGTTAACCTAATGTTTCCCTGGTGTTAACCTAATGTTTCCCTGGTGTTAACCTAATGTTTCCCTGGTGTTAACCTAATGAGTACCTAACATTAACCTAATGTTTCCCTGGTGTTAACCTAATGTTTCCCTGGTGTTAACCTAACGTTTCCCTGGTGTTAACCTAATGTTTCCCTGGTGTTAACCTAATGTTTCCCTGGTGTTAACCTAATGAGTACCTAACATTAACCTAATGTTTCCCTGGTGTTAAACTAACGTTTCCCTGGTGTTAACCTAATGAGTACCTAACATTAACCTAATGTTTCCCTGGTGTTAACCTAATGTTTCCCTGGTGTTAACCTAACGTTTCCCTGGTGTTAACCTAATGTTTCCCTGGTGTTAACCTAAAGTTTCCCTGGTGTTAACCTAATGAGTACCTAACATTAACCTAATGTTTCCCTGGTGTTAAACTAATGTTTCCCTGGTGTTAACCTAATGTTTCCCTGGTGTAGTTTGCAGCATATCCATAAAAAAAACACTGTTTATGGTATACTGGTATAGAGGACTTGCAGTTGCATCACAAATCACCTAGCAACCATTCTAGGCGCCATGTTGGAAGACCAGACTCTCTCTGTCTGGTGGAAGTCCTCCCAATGGTCCACATGGAGTTGTTTTGCTACCACTGACTGGAAACTACGGGAAGATTGCTCATTGTTTCATTTTTTCTAAAGACTGTTCCAACCCAGCACTAATAATACACGTGATTCAACTGATCAAACCTAATGAGTTAATAATCAAGTGTTCTATTTCTGGGCTGGAATAGAAGTCTGCTCCTCCAGTAGATATATATCTGGGCTGGAATAGAAGTCTGTCCCCCTAGTAGATATATTACTGGGCTGGAATAGAAGTCTGCTCCTCCAGTAGATCTATTACTGGGCTGGAATAGAAGTCTGTCCCCCTAGTAGATCTATTACTGGGCTGGAATAGAGGTCTGCTCCTCCAGTATATCTATTACTGGGCTGGAATAGAAGTCTGCTCCTCCAGTAGATCTATTACTGGGCTGGAATAGAAGTCTGCTCCTCCAGTAGATCTATTTCTGGGCTGGAATAGAAGTCTGCTCCTCCAGTAGATATATTTCTGGGCTGGAATAGAAGTCTGCTCCTCCAGTAGATATATTTCTGGGCTGGAATAGAAGTCTGCTCCTCCAGTAGATATATTTCTGGGCTGGAATAGAAGTCTGCTCCTCCAGTAGATCTATTTCTGGGCTGGAATAGAAGTCTGCTACTCCAGTATATATATTTCTGGGCTGGAATAGAAGTCTGCTCCTCCAGTAGATCTATTTCTGGGCTGGAATAGAAGTCTGCTCCTCCAGTATATATATTTCTGGGCTGGAATAGAAGTCTGCTCCTCCAGTAGATCTATTTCTGGGCTGGAATAGAAGTCTGCTCCTCCAGTAGATCTATTTCTGGGCTGGAATAGAAGTCTGCTCCTCCAGTAGATATATATCTGGGCTGGAATAGAAGTCTGTCCCCCTAGTAGATCTATTACTGGGCTGGAATAGAAGTCTGCTCCTCCAGTAGATCTATTACTGGGCTGGAATAGAAGTCTGCTCCTCCAGTAGATCTATTACTGGGCTGGAATAGAGGTCTGCTCCTCCAGTAGATCTATTACTGGGCTGGAATAGAAGTCTGCTCCTCCAGTAGATCTATTTCTGGGCTGGAATAGAAGTCTGCTCCTCCAGTAGATATATTTCTGGGCTGGAATAGAAGTCTGCTCCTCCAGTAGATATATTTCTGGGCTGGAATAGAAGTCTGCTCCTCCAGTAGATATATTTCTGGGCTGGAATAGAAGTCTGCTCCTCCAGTAGATCTATTTCTGGGCTGGAATAGAAGTCTGCTCCTCCAGTATATATATTTCTGGGCTGGAATAGAAGTCTGCTCCTCCAGTAGATCTATTTCTGGGCTGGAATAGAAGTCTGCTCCTCCAGTATATATATTTCTGGGCTGGAATAGAAGTCTGCTCCTCCAGTAGATCTATTTCTGGGCTGGAATAGAAGTCTGCTCCTCCAGTAGATCTATTTCTGGGCTGGAATAGAAGTCTGCTCCTCCAGTAGATCTATTTCTGGGCTGGAATAGAAGTCTGCTCCTCCAGTAGATCTATTACTGGGCTGGAATAGAAGTCTGCTCCTCCAGTAGATCTATTACTGGGCTGGAATAGAAGTCTGCTCCTCCAGTAGATCTATTACTGGGCTGGAATAGAAGTCTGTCCCCCTAGTAGATCTATTACTGGGCTGGAATAGAAGTCTGTCCCCCTAGTAGATCTATTACTGGGCTGGAATAGAAGTCTGTCCCCCTAGTAGATCTATTACTGGGCTGGAATAGAAGTCTGTCCCCCTAGTAGATCTATTACTGGGCTGGAATAGAAGTCTGTCCCCCTAGTAGATCTATTACTGGGCTGGAATAGAAGTCTGCTCCTCCAGTAGATATATATCTGGGCTGGAATAGAAGTCTGCTCCTCCAGTAGATCTATTACTGGGCTGGAATAGAAGTCTGTCCCCCTAGTAGATCTATTACTGGGCTGGAATAGAAGTCTGCTCCTCCAGTAGATCTATTACTGGGCTGGAATAGAAGTCTGCTCCTCCAGTAGATCTATTTCTGGGCTGGAATAGAAGTCTGTCCCCCTAGTAGATCTATTACTGGGCTGGAATAGAAGTCTGTCCCCCTAGTAGATCTATTACTGGGCTGGAATAGAAGTCTGCTCCTCCAGTAGATATATATCTGGGCTGGAATAGAAGTCTGCTCCTCCAGTAGATCTATTACTGGGCTGGAATAGAAGTCTGCTCCTCCAGTAGATATATTTCTGGGCTGGAATAGAAGTCTGTCCCCCTAGTAGATCTATATCTGGGCTGGAATAGAAGTCTGTTCCCCTAGTAGATCACTGAGCAGTGGAGCGATGGTTGGCCACCACTGGTATTGACTTAAAAAAAAAAAAATTCACCTGAAATTATACTTTAGTGATAAAATATCTTACTTGTTACTAAGACGTCTAACATACTGTATGAGTTAGCTTACTTGTACACTTTGAAATGATATGAAATAGTGTTGATTCTTGGGAGTAAAGTGTTTCAGCTAATCCTGCAATAAACATATTTGTTTAATGTGTCTGTTTCTATGTTGATTCTCAAATGAACATGACCTTTTTGTTCAGTCTTAAGCTCTCCAATTAGTTTTTGATTGTCAATCTCAGGACGTGAGTCATGTGAACCCATTTTGCAGCTGCTAATGGCATGCAACACTAATGCAGCCATAGACCTACAGCGTTGGTTCCCAACTCCAGTACCCCCAACAGTCCAACTCCAGTCCTCCCAACAGCCCAACTCCAGTCCTCCAGTACCCCCAACAGCCCAACTCCAGTCCTCCCAACAGCCCAACTCCAGTCCTCCCAACAGCCCAACTCCAGTCCTCCCAACAGCCCAACTCCAGTCCTCCAGTACCCCCAACAGTCCAACTCCAGTCCTCCCAACAGCCCAACTCCAGTCCTCCAGTACCCCCAACAGTCCAACTCCAGTCCTCCCAACAGCCCAACTCCAGTCCTCCAGTACCCCCAACAGTCCAACTCCAGTCCTCCCAACAGCCCAACTCCAGTCCTCCAGTACCCCCAACAGCCCAATTCCAGTCCTCCAGTACCCCCAACAGCCCAACTTCAGTCCTCCAACAGCCCAACTCCAGTCCTCCAGTACCCCCAACAGCCCAACTCCAGTCCTCCAGTACCCCCAACAGCCCAACTCCAGTCCTCCAGTACCCCCAACAGTCCAACTCCAGTCCTCCCAACAGCCCAACTCCAGTCCTCCAGTACCCCCAACAGCCCAACTCCAGTCCTCCAGTACCCCCAACAGCCCAACTCCAGTCCTCCCAACAGCCCAATTCCAGTCCTCCAGTACCCCCAACAGCCCAACTTCAGTCCTCCAACAGCCCAACTCCAGTCCTCCAGTACCCCCAACAGCCCAACTCCAGTCCTCCAGTACCCCCAACAGCCCAACTCCAGTCCTCCAGTACCCCCAACAGTCCAACTCCAGTCCTCCCAACAGCCCAACTCCAGTCCTCCAGTACCCCCAACAGCCCAACTCCAGTCCTCCAGTACCCCCAACAGTCCAACTCCAGTCCTCCCAACAGCCCAACTCTCCTCCAGTCCCCAACTCCAGTACCCCCAACCCCCAGCCCAACTCCAGTCCTCCAGTACCCCCAACAGCCCAACCCTAGTCCTCCCAACAGCCCAACTCCAGTCCTCCAGTACCCCAACACACATTGTTGTTGTAGCCCAAACATACCATTGAACTCCTCCAGTACCCCCAACAGCCCAACTCCAGTCCTCCAGTACCCCCAACAGCCCAACTCCAGTCCTCCAGTACCCCCAACAGCCCAACTCCATTCCTCCCAACAGCCCAACTCCAGTCCTCCAGTACCCCCAACAGCCCAACTCCATTCCTCCCAACAGCCCAACTCCATTCCTCCCAACAGCCCAACTCCAGTCCTCCAGTAACCCCTGATGATTATTTGACAAGTTGAATCAGGTATGTTTGTTTGTTTATTTTAAATTTTAAATTTCACCTTTATTTAACGAGGTAGGCCAGTTGAGAACAAGTTCTCATTTATAACTGCAACCTGGCCAAGATAAAGCAAAGCAGTGCGACAATAAACAACAACACAGAGTTACACATGGAATAAAACAAATGTACAGTCAATAACACAATAGAAAAATATATAAACAGTGTGTGCAAATATCGTAAGATTAGGAGGTAAGGCAATAAATAGGCCGTAGTGGCAAAGTAATTACAATTTAGCAATTAACTCTGGAGTGATAGATGTGCAGAAGATGAATGTGCAAGTAGAGATACTGGGGTGCAAAGGAGCAAAATAATTAATAACAACATGGGGATGAGGTAGTTGGATGGGCTATTTACAGATGGGCTGTGTACAGGTGCAATGATCTTTAAGCTGCTCTGACAGCTGATGCTTAAAGTTAGTGAGGGAGATATAAGACTCCAGCTTCAGTGATTTTTGCTATTAGTTCCAGTCATTGGCAGCAGAGAACTGTAAGGAAAGGCGGCCAAAGGAAGAACTGGCTTTGGGGGTGACCAGTGAGATATACCTGCTGGAGCGCGTGCTATGGGTGGGTGCTGCTATGGTGACCAGTGAGCTGAGATAAGGCGGGGCTTTACCTAGCAGAGACTTGTAGATAACCTGTAGCCAGTGGGTCTGACGACGAATATGAAGTGAGGGCCAGCCTGACGAGAGCATACAGGTCGCAGTGGTGGGTAGTATATGGGGCTTTAATGACAAAACAGATGGCACTGTGATAGACTACATCCAATTTGCTGAGTAGAGTGTTGGAGGCTATTTTGTAAATGACCTCGCCGAAGTCCAGGATCGGTAGGATAGTCAGTTTTATGAGGGTATGTTTGGCAGCATGAGTGAAGGATGCTTTGTTGCAAAATAGGAAGCTGATTCTAGATTGAATTGAATTTTAACGAGGTTAAGAAGAATCCTAAAGTGTCAGCTAAAGACTTACAGAAATCTCTGGAACATGCTAACATCTCTGTTGATGAGTCTACGATACATTAAAAGACTAAACAAGAATGGTGTTCATGAGAGGACACCACAGAAGAAGAACACTAAAAAAGAATGGTGTTCATGAGAGGACACCACAGAAGAAGAAAAAAACAATGCTGCACTTCTGAAGTTTGTAAAAGAGCACCTGGATGTTCCACAGCGCTACTGGCAAAATATTCTGTGGACAGATGAAACTAGTTGAGTTGTTTGTAAGGAAAACTATGTGTGGAGAAAAAAAAGGCACAGCACACCAACATCAAAACCTCATCCCAACTGTAAAAAATGGTGGAGGGAGCATCATGGTTTGGGACTGCTTTGCTGCCTCAGGGCCTGGACAGCTTGCTATCATCAATGGGAAAAAATGAATTCCCAAGTTTATCAAGACATTTTGCAGGAGAATGTAAGGCTATCTGTCCACCAATTGAAGCTCAACAGAAGTTGATTGATGCAACAGGACAACGACCCAAAACACAGAAGTAAATCAACAGCAGAAAGGCATTTAGATTGACCAAAGCACAGCGTATAGCAACCATGTTGTATAACTGAGGGAGGTCTCTTTTCATATCCACAACATATTACAACCATCTAGTCTGAGGGAGGTCTCCTTTCATATCCACAGCACATAACAACCATCTAGTCTGAGGGAGGTCTCTTTTCATATCCACAGCACATAACAACCATCTAGTCTGAGGGAGGTCTCTTTTCATATCCACAGCACATAACAACCATCTAGTCTGAGGGAGGTCTCTTTTCATATCCACAGCACATAACAACCATCTAGTCTGAGGGAGGTCTCCTTTCATATCCACAACATATTACAACCATCTAGTCTGAGGGAGGTCTCCTTTCATATCCACAGCATATAACAACCATCTAGTCTGAGGGAGGTCTCCTTTCATATCTGCAAAAGTAGTAGAAGTAGAATTTGATGCTACTGCAGCATTGCTCATCTTAATAAAAACATAATAAACAAATACATGTGTATAAAACAATATAATTCAGCATACAATAACAAAATACAACATATTTAATAAAAGCAGTCCCATTCAACTACATAGAGGTCCTCAATCAATAATGTAAACTGGCACCAGCACATCTTACTGCAGTGAACTCTGCAGATTGTTCCACAAATTAGGGGCAAAAAAACAACAACAGATTTTTCCAAATCTGTGGAGACTTAAGGTGTCACCCCCTGGTCTTAGTATTTTGTGTTTTCTTTATTATTTTGGTCAGGCCAGGGTGTGACATGGGTTAATTATGAAGTCTGTTTTGTCTAGGTTTTTTTTGTAGGTTATAGGATTGTGGTGTAGTATAGTTGTCTAGAATAGTCTATGATTGCCTGGAGTGGTTCTCAATCAGAGGCAGGTGTTTATCGTTGTCTCTGATTGGGAACTATATTTAGGCAGCCATATTCTTTGAGTGTTTCGTGGGTGAATGTTCCTGTCTCTGTGTTTGTTTGTACCAGATAGGGCTGTTTTGGTTTTTCACGGTTTGTATTGTTCGTTATTATCTTTATTAAAGACGTATCGAGATAACCACGCTGCATTTTGGTCCTCCTCTCCTTCACCGGAAGAAAACCTTAACATACGGAATCTCTAGTGTTATCCATTCCTGAGAACAGATTTGGTAACTTATAATTCTTAACGTAATTAAAGAGGTTACATATGAAAGGATTAACTGTCAGATTGCTTTGTAAATCAATCAAAGAGAACGCGACTCTCTTCTTACAGACTACAATGACGAGTCCTAAAATGGTCCCCTGTGATAAAACGTATTGCTGAATGGTAGACTGTGTCCAAGGGTTTTAAAACAGAGGTTGTGCCACATGCATGTAAACACCATTACCCAATACAGGAAGAGGTGTTGTTTGAACAATATTTATCCTATTTTAAATGATTTATTTTCGATATACAAAAAAACAATCTTAGCTTCTTAATCAGGTTTTCTATATGCATTACGAAGGACAACTTGTCATCAATCCAGACACCCAGGTACTTTATATTGAGAAACAAGCTCAATTTGGGCTCCATTTGTAGAGCCAATATCCTCAGGGTCAACATTTCATGACCGAGAGGACAGCATGAGCTTGGTTTTACTCGTATTTACCACTAATTTGAGATCTTTAAAAGATTTCTGAATTGAATCAAATTCATGCTGAAGTTCATGAATGGCCTGCTGCACTAAGGTGGCACAGAAATACAAAACTGTGTCATCTTATTTATCCAGGTAAGTTGACTGAGAACACGTTCTCATTTGCAGCAACAACCTGGGGAATAGTTACAGGGGAGATGAATGGGCCAATTGTAAACTGGGTATTATTAGATGACCGTGATGGTTTGAGGGCCAGATTGGAAATTTAGCCAGGACACCAGGGTTAAAACCCCTACGATAAGTGCCATGGGCTCTTTAATGATCTCAGAGAATGTCAGGACATCCGTTTAATGTCCCATCCGAAAGACGGCACCCTACACAGGGCATTGGGATTATTATTTTTTGACCAGAGGAAAGAGTGCCTCCTACTGGCCCTCCAACACCACTTCCAGCAGCATCTGGTCTCCCATCCAGGGACTGACCAGGACCAACCCTGCTTAGTTTCAGAAGCTAGCCAGCAGTGGTATGCAGGGTGGTCTGCTGCTGACCGATCAGCATAGAGATTAATGTTACAAGTATGAACAGTGTTTCCTAAGTCATCAATATACAAAGTGAACAATAATGGACCCAAAGTAGAACCCTGAGGAACACCTTTTAGAATCTCAAGAAGTTCATATTTAACACCATCTGTCAAGATGACCGTAGTTCTGTCGCTAAGATAATTATGAAACCATAAACAGGCTGTATATTCCAGGCCTATTCTTGATAACATCTTCACCAAAACAGAATGATCAACAGTGTTGAAAGCCTTTGACAGATCAATACAAAGAGGCAGCACAGCTCCCTTTTAGCGTTCAAGGCATCGACAAGATCATTGACAACTTGCATGGTTGCTGTGGTAGTACTCTGCTCAGGTCTATACCCTGATTGGTTTATATTATATTACGATTATCAGATTAAAAAGGAAGAAAGTTGTACAGTAACCAAGGATTCAAGAATCTCAGCTGAACAATGTAATCTTGAAATGGGTATAGTTAGATAGTTGTCAAGATCATTTGTATCTTATGGAGGGCAGCACATATGCAGATTTCCATGTTTTTGTAATACTTCTTGATAACAATGTTAAATAGAAAAGGTGTTCTACTGAGCCAGCAATAAGGGGTGCTGCCGCTTAAGAAGACCAGGCTCCAAATGATCAGCCCCTGTGGATTTGTTGTCGTACAATGTTAGCAAAGCATCCAGGACTTCTTTATCAGTGCATTTCTGAAAAGAAAACTCCTGATCATAATTTTCAGTGTCATTCAATAGATTTTCACCGTCAACAAACTACTCTTTTCAAGAGCTGGCTTTGAAATTCATTCAAATGTAAAGCCCGCAGAGATCAAATGGGGATTAAATGCATTAACGATATTAATTTAGTCAGTAATAGGGCCAGAGTCTAAATTAATTTCTTGGGGAAGAGAAGAAGAGACACAACCCTTCAGTGACGTAACCACTTTCCAATATTTATCTTCTTTTATCTTTATCTTGTTCTCTGTACATTCAGATAGTGTATTGACATAAAAGCTTTTTAAACTATTTTTTACACACACATTTCTCAAATCGCCTGAAAGACTGACAGTCTGGGCCCGAGTCTTTGAATCTAGCTTTGGCCCTGGCAGCATCTCTGTTGTGTATGATTGCAGATAGCTTTGGCCCTGGCAGCATCTCTGTTGTGTATGATTGCAGATAGCTTTGGCCCTGGTAGCATCTCTGTTGTGTATGATTGCAGATAGCTTTGGCCCTGGTAAATCAAATCAAATCAAATTTTATTTGTCACATACACATGGTTAGCAGATGTTAATGCGAGTGTAGCGAAATGCTTGTGCTTCTAGTTCCGACAATGCAGTGATAACCAACAAGTAATCTAACTAACAATTCCAAAACTACTGTCTTATACACAGTGTAAGGGGATAAGGAACATGTACATAAGGATATATGAATGAGTGATGGTACAGAGCAGCATACAGTAGATGGTATCGAGTACAGTATATACATATGAGATGAGTATGTAGACAAAGTAAACAAAGTGGCATAGTTAAAGTGGCTAGTGATACATGTGTTACATAAGGATGCAGTCGATGTTGTAGAGTACAGTATATACATATGTATATGAGATGAATAATGTAGGGTAAGTAACATTATATAAGGTAGCATTGTTTAAAGTGGCTAGTGATATATTTACATCATTTCCCATCAATTCCCATTATTAAAATGGCTGGAGTTGGGTCAGTGTCAATGACAGTGTGTTGGCAGCAGCCACTCAATGTTAGTGGTGGCTATTTAACAGTCTGATGGCCTTGAGATAGAAGCTGTTTTTCAGTCTCTCGGTCCCAGCTTTGATGCACCTGTACTGACCTCGCCTTCTGGATGATAGCGGGGTGAACAGGCAGTGGTTCGGGTGGTTGATGTCCTTGATGATCTTTATGGCCTTCCTGTAACAACGGGTGGTGTAGGTGTCCTGGAGGGCAGGTAGTTTGCCCCCGGTGATGCGTTGTGCAGTCCTCACTACCTCTGGAAGCCTTACGGTTGAGGGCGGAGCAGTTGCCGTACCAGGCGGTGATACAGCCCGCCAGGATGCTCTTCATCTGTAGAAGTTTGTGAGTGCTTTTGGTGACAAGCCCTTCTTCAGCCTCCTGAGGTTGAATAGGCGCTGCTGCGCCTTCTTCACGGCTGTCAGTGTGAGTGGACCAATTCAGTTTGTCTGTGATGTGTATGCCGAGGAACTTAAAACTAGCTACCCTCTCCACTACTGTTCCATCGATGTGGATAGGGGGTGTTCCCTCTGCTGTTTCCTGAAGTCCACAATCATCTCCTTAGTTTTGTTGACGTTGAGTGTGAGGTTATTTTCCTGACACCACACTCCAAGGGCCCTCACCTCCTCCCTGTAGGCCGTCTCGTCGTTGTTGGTAATCAAGCCTACCACTGTTGTGTCGTCCGCAAACTTGATGATTGAGTTGGAGGCGTGCGTGGCCACGCAGTCGTGGGTGAACAGGGAGTACAGGAGAGGGCTCAGAACGCACCCTTGTGGGGCCCCCGTGTTGAGGATCAGCGGGGAGGAGATGTTGTTGCCTACCCTCACCACCTGGGGGCGGCCCGTCAGGAAGTCCAGTACCCAGTTGCACAGGGCGGGGTCAAGACCCAGGGTCTCGAGCTTGATGACGAGCTTGGAGGGTACTATGGTGTTGAATGCCGAGTAGCATCTCTGTTGTGTATGATTTCAGATAGCTTTGGGCCTGAACCAATGGCAAGACATATTTTTAATTCTCTGTTTTTTAAAAGGGAGCATGTTTATCTACAATACAATTGAAAACATTTGAGACGTGGTTCAGAGCCAACTCTGGGTCAAGTATAGATGCAATTACAATCAAAGCCACCAAAATAAAGGTCACAAAAAAAGGCCTGTTCATTGAAATGTTTAAAATTCCTCTTGTTGATAAAACGAGGTTTGGATCGAGGCATGGGACAGCGGTCACTAATATCCAAAGCAATTACTCCACATATTTGTCAATCAAAGTCGATGTCTTAGGGTCCTATAAGTGTGGACGAGTCAGCTGGGTCAAATTTAGATTAGTACAAATATCCTTTAAATAGTCAGCATCTTGCGTTCCCCATGCAAGATTAAAATCTCCAGCGATCAACACCTCTGGGGTAGTAAAAATGGCAATTGAATCAGTGAGTTTGTTTAATACAAACTTCTTGCCGGAGGCGATTCCTATAACTGTTATTTTTTTAGTTTGAACCCAACTGAAGACTTAAAGCCAACAATTCAAATTGTTTAGTAATGGAGGTAGCCTTTAACAGAGACACAAAAATAAGATTCCTTGTGTAAATAGCAACACCACCACCTTTGCCCCTCCTACCAACCCGAAACACATTGTAACCGCAGGTTTCAGATGGAGTAAAAACATCAGGGATTAGGGATGAGAGACCCAGATCTGTAGCTCAGTTGGTAGAGCATGGCGCTTGTAATGCCAGGGTAGTGGGTTCGATTCCCGGGACCACCCATACGTAGAATGTATGCACACATGACTGTAAGTCGCTTTGGATAAAAGTGTCTGCTAAATGGCATATATATATATATATATATTGACATGATGGTTTTTAGGTAATGAAACTACGACTGTTAAGATGTAAAAATGTCAAACCTTTTCTGCATTTAAAATCACACAGAGTTTTCAATACAAGTCAGATTACTTTGAGATTTCAGAACAACAGGAGACTCAAATATTGGATTATAGCTACTGGGTAAATAAAACAAAGTAGGAATAGCAATGACTTTTCTCCATTAGGCATGTCACCACTTTCAGATACAACATGTGTAACATAGAGACCAAAGAGGAGATGGTAAAAACTGACTTACATGTAATGCTAATATTGTACTCACATCAATTTAGTTGACCAAGAACCTTTCTAATGGCCCTGGCAGAATTCCGTCTTCCTCAAAGTAACCAGGACTATTCCAGAAGGAGTCAAAATTGTCAACGAAGGACATAACTGTTTTCAGATCAGGAATCTGTTTCTTGATGGTGGGCATGACTTCTGACTCCAATACCGTAGCTCCAGGAAAACAAAGTGTACGGGTAATTCGGGACTTCCACCAATCTAACCATGGAGCTTCTAAAAATAATGGTTGATGGCTGTTATTCATTTCGAGCCGGAGCCCTCAGCCCAACCTTAACCCCAATCAGGGGCTCCTCTAACTCGCCCCCCCCACAAATGACAGGAATATCAGAGCCCACCGTAGACCCGGTGAAGCAGAACCCACCTTAGACCCCGGCGATACAGACATCAGGCTCCAGAGCAGCAAAGTTATTCGATGTCGGCAGCCCATTCATGAATCCCGTGACTGCAGGAGGCTCAGAAAGTGGAGGACGCCGGCGCTATCGACTTCGGCGATGAACGGTGTGACGTGTCTCCCTGTCCGGCCAGTCAGGTCCAGGAGAGAATCATTCTGCGATTCAGCAACAAAGGTCCTGCCAACGCCAACGCCATTCTCCGTCGGTGAGCGATCACTTCCGAGCAGCGGCCAGCCCACAAAAGATAGCCTGCCTGAAGGTGAGACTCTCATCAGTGATGCACGACCCTCGAAGTAGAGGACAACTAAAAATCGCAGGTCTTGGCTTTCCCAGTAGCCTCAGCTATTTGTATGTCCAGCATAGTGACTTCTTCTCTGTAGCCCTCCGTGAGCAGGCAATTGTCGCCCTGAAGGTCAGGGTTTTCGACTTCATCCCGGAACAGGGCGAGGTCTATACAACTCCTGCAGCGTTGACAGCGTAACGAGTTCTCCACTTTATCAATACAACGCAGGAAGACCGAGACAAACATGTTCTTGTGCTGATGTTGCTTCCAGAGGCAGTTTGGAGCTCGATGAATCAAATAAACCTCCAAAACACTATATTTTCTCTCTCACAAAGACTCCAGCCACATGCTGCTCATCCACTTCCTGACAGTTCAGTGGGAAAATGTTGTGATAGGCTACTTTCTGGATTTTACGGCTCTCGTTTGTGGAATGACCTTGACCAAGGTGCGGCGTGGTAGGCGTACATCGTTCAATTTATTGATGACACCGAAAGCAAAATAACAACAACAAAAAAACAAAAGCGCACAGTTCTGTCAGGCAAAACAAACTATACAGAAAACAAGATCTCACAAAACCCAAAAGGAAAATGACCACTTATATATGATCCCCAATCAGAGACAACGATAGACAGCTGCCTCTGATTGAGAACCACACTCAGCAGGTCAGGGCGTGGCACTGGAGAATGACCGTGCCGTGCTTACTCTCTCGGACTCTGAAAATGAATCAGACAATGTGAAAATCCCTGATTTACGTAAAAACATTTTCTTAGAACCAGACATCGTTGTGTCTTCTGATGACAATGGTGGGGGAGAAACGGTGTCTTTGTCACAGAAGAGGTTGACTGAGTTTTGAAATCCGTGGAATGCCCAGTGGAATGCCCAGTGGAATGCCCAGTGGAATGCCCAGTCGTTTTCATTGAAAGTTAAAGCTGTACTGTTAACTAGCTAGCTAATGTTAACTGGTTGGCTCGCTAGATAACGTTACATGTATGATATGTGTATAGCTAACGTTAGCTGGCTGGCTCGCTAGCTAACGTTACATGTATGATCTGTATAGGAGCTCTAGAAATGGGCCAGAGTTGGAATTCCGCGCTGGATGGCCGTTGAAATTGATTTTTCCCAGTTTGAAATCCTAGCTGATTTGAACTTGGGATTAGAGTTGGGATAATGGTTCATTGTTTAGCTAGCTAGCTAGCTACATGTCGAAAAACAAAAGACTCCACTATGCCAGTAACCGTTTCACTGTCCCATTTACACCTTCTGTGTCCTCTGCAATGTGACGAATAAACTTAGATTGTATTTGATATAGTATGTTTACCAGAGACAGTAATGTGAAGAGCTGTCTCTGGTAAACCTGCACCAAACTCAGATTAGGTTGTAGGCCAAGGACTCGATAAAGATAAAAATTTTTACTACTACTTTTTGCAACTACTTTCACCATTTTTAGTCTCGAAAGCTTTGGTTGTTTAAATACACTGCGAATCCTTAAAGAGATGGGCGGGGCTAAAGCTTAAGAGGGTGTGAACGATTCTGCTGAATGGGTGTGGACAAAGAAGAGCTCTCTGGTAGGTCTACCAAAACACTCACATTCATCTTTCAAAGCAGAATTACATTCTCATTGTTCCTCAACTGCAGTGTATGATGTACAACGTTGTAGCTCTGAGGCTCTACTTTCGTAAAAAAAAGTATACATTTCAAATGTTGCTACATACTGTAGGACATATATTTTAGAGGCTATTTATACAGAAAATTGGTCTTAAACCTGTATTATCCTGAACTGTATTTATAATTATATGACATTATTTTAGGTTGACAATAGTTGTGTTACTCAATTTCTGATATATCACATGCCTTTACTGTTCTCCAGTTTAAGTAAAATCAGGATTATCCCTTTACTGCCATTCATTCCAATTAGACTGGTTTGGATTTCTCCCTGACCAAGATGGCTGCCATTTTCACCTCATTCTGGAATTTTGAGGGATTATGACATAGTAATTGAATAGGATCTCTATGGATATACTGCTATGTAATCACCACGCGCACGCACACGAACACCCAAACGCACTGTGTGTGTGGTGTCAGAGTCTGGATCCATCCACTCCCCTGCAGAGGACTGGCACTGCTCCAAGAGGTGCTTCTCTTCTCACTGCTGACAATCGGCTCTCTGTTTAACAGACAAACTTTAACCATCTCTCTTCCCCCCCCACCCCACTACTCACTCCTCCGTCTTCCCCTCACCCCACTATTCACCCCTCCCTCTCCCCCCACGACTCGCCCCCCACTACTCACTCCTCCATCTTCCCCCACCCCACTACTCACTCCTCCATCTTCCCCCCACCCCACTACTCACTCCTCCCTCTCCCCCACTGCACTACTCACTCCTCCCTCTTCCCCCACCCCACTACTCACCCCTCCCTCTTCCCCCACCCCACTACTCACCCCTCCCTCTTCCCCCACCACACAACTCACCCCTCCCTCTTCCCCCCCACCCCACTACTCACCCCTCCCTCTTCCCCCACCCCACAACTCACCCCCCCACCCCACTACTCACCCCTCCCTCTCCCCTCCACCCCACTACTCACCCCTCCCTCTCCCCCCACCCCACTACTCACCCCTCCCTCTCCCCTCCACCCCACTACTCACCCCTCCCTCTTCCCCCCACCCCACTACTCACTCATAATATAATAATAATAATACTCCCCCACCCTACTACTCACCCCTCCCTCTTCACCCCACCCCACAACTCACCCCCCCCCACCCCACTACTCACCCCTCCCTCTCCCCTCCACCCCACTACTCACCCCTCCCTCTTCCCCCCACCCCACTACTTACTCATAATATAATAATAATAATACTCCCCCCACCCTACTACTCACCCCTCCCTCTTCACCCCACCCCCACAACTCACCCCTCCCTCCCCCCACCCCACTACTCACCCCTCCCTCTTCCCCCACCCCACTACTCACCCCTCCCTCTTCCCCCCACCCCACAACTCACCCCTCCCTCCCCCACCCCACTACTCACCCCTCCCTCTCCCCTCCACCCCACTACTCACCCCTCCCTCTCCCCTCCACCCCACTACTCACCCCTCCCTCTTCCCCCCACCCCACTACTTACTCATCCCCCCCCCACTACTCCCCCCACCCTACTACTCACCCCTCCCTCTTCACCCCACCCCACTACTCAACCCCCCCCCCCCCCCCACTACTCACCCCTCCGTCTTCCCCTCACCCCACTACTCACCCCTCCCTCTCCCCCCACAACCCCCCACTACTCACCCTCCCTTCACCCCACCCCACTACTCACCCCTCCTTCTTCCACCCCACTACTCAGCCCTCCCTCTCCCCCACACCCCCTACTCACCCCTCCCTCCCTCTCCCCCCCCAATCCCCCCCCCTACTGAACAGCTTTCTGTTTTCCTCTCTCTCTGAACAGGTCTCTCTTTCCCCCATATCCCTTTCTCTCTCTCTCTCTCCCTCTCCCCATCGCTCTCTCTCTCTCTCCCTCTCTCTCTCTGTTGTAATTACTATGTCACTGCTGCAGTACCCAGTGAGCAGTGCAGTCTGTTTACCAATAAAGATAGTCTACTCATCATGACATTGCTTTTCCTTCTCGCCGTATTGATAAACACTCAGAAGGTGTATAACGTTGGACCTCCATTTCCAGTTCAGTGGGTTTCCCGTCCAGCTACTCTCTGACTACTTCCCACCATCCAGCTACTCTCTGACTACTTCCCACCATCCAGCTACTCTCTGACTACTTCCCACCATCCAGCTACTCTCTGACTGCTTCCCCCAGTCCAGCTACTCTCTGGCTGCCCAGCTACTCTCTGACTGCGTCCCACCATCCAGCTACTCTCTGGCTGCGTCCCACCATCCAGCTACTCTCTGGTTGCGTCCCACCATCCAGCTACTCTCTGACTGCGTCCCACCATCCAGCTACTCTCTGGCTGCGTCCCACCGTCCAGCTACTCTCTGACTGCG
>NC_060189.1:4716806-4731806 GCF_021184085.1 Oncorhynchus gorbuscha
TCACCATACTATATCTATCTGTATCAGTATCACCATACTATATCTATCTGTATCAGAGTGTCACCATACTATATCTGTCTGTATCAGTATCACCATACTATATCTATCTGTATCAGAGTGTCACCATACTATATCTATCTGTATCAGTGTCACCATACTATATCTATCTGTATCAGAGTGTCACCATACTATATCTATCAGTATCACCATACTATATCTATCTGTATCAGAGTGTCACCATACTATATCTATCAGTATCACCATACTATATCTGTCTGTATCAGTATCACCATACTATATCTATCTGTATCAGTATCACCATACTATATCTATCTGTATCAGAGTGTCACCATACTATATCTATCTGTATCAGTGTCACCATACTATATCTATCTGTATCAGAGTGTCACCATACTATATCTATCAGTATCACCATACTATATCTATCTGTATCAGAGTGTCACCATACTATATCTATCAGTATCACCATACTATATCTGTCTGTATCAGTATCACCATACTATATCTATCTGTATCAGTATCACCATACTATATCTATCAGTATCACCATACTATATCTATCAGTATCACCATACTATATCTATCAGTATCACCATACTATATCTATCTGTATCACCATACTATATCTGTCTGTATCAGTATCACCATACTATATCTATCAGTATCACCATACTATATCTGTCTGTATCAGTATCACCATACTATATCTATCAGTATCACCATACTATATCTATCAGTATCACCATACTATATCTATCAGTATCACCATACTATATCTATCAGTATCACCATACTATATCTATCAGTATCACCATACTATATCTATCAGTATCACCATACTATATCTATCTGTATCAGTGTCAACATACTATATCTATCTGTATCAGAGTGTCACCATACTATATCTATCTGTATCAGTGTCACCATACTATATCTATCTGTATCAGTATCACCATACTATATCTATCAGTATCACCATACTATATCTATCTGTATCAGTGTCACCATCTATATCTATCTGTATCAGTGTCACCATACTATATCTATCTGTATCAGTATCACCATACTATATCTATCAGTATCACCATACTATATCTATCTGTATCAGTGTCACCATCTATATCTATCTGTATCAGAGTGTCACCATACTATATCTATCTGTATCAGAGTGTCACCATACTATATCTATCAGTATCACCATACTATATCTATCTGTATCAGAGTGTCACCATACTATATCTATCAGTATCACCATACTATATCTGTCTGTATCAGTATCACCATACTATATCTATCTGTATCAGTATCACCATACTATATCTATCAGTATCACCATACTATATCTATCAGTATCACCATACTATATCTATCAGTATCACCATACTATATCTATCTGTATCACCATACTATATCTGTCTGTATCAGTATCACCATACTATATCTATCAGTATCACCATACTATATCTGTCTGTATCAGTATCACCATACTATATCTATCAGTATCACCATACTATATCTATCAGTATCACCATACTATATCTATCAGTATCACCATACTATATCTATCAGTATCACCATACTATATCTATCAGTATCACCATACTATATCTATCAGTATCACCATACTATATCTATCTGTATCAGTGTCAACATACTATATCTATCTGTATCAGAGTGTCACCATACTATATCTATCTGTATCAGTGTCACCATACTATATCTATCTGTATCAGTATCACCATACTATATCTATCAGTATCACCATACTATATCTATCTGTATCAGTGTCACCATCTATATCTATCTGTATCAGTGTCACCATACTATTTCTATCTGTATCAGAGTGTCAGCATAGTATATCTATCTGTATCACCATACTAAATCTATCTGTATCAGAGTGTCACCATACTATATCTATCTGTATCAGTATCACCATACTATATCTATCTGTATCAGAGTGTCAGCATAGTATATCTATCTGTATCACCATACTATATCTATCTGTATCAGAGTGTCACCATACTATATCTATCTGTATCAGTATCACCATACTATATCTATCTGTATCAGAGTGTCACCATACTATATCTGTCTGTATCAGTATCACCATACTATATCTATCTGTATCAGAGTGTCACCATACTATATCTATCTGTATCAGTGTCACCATACTATATCTATCTGTATCAGAGTGTCACCATACTATATCTATCAGTATCACCATACTATATCTATCTGTATCAGAGTGTCACCATACTATATCTATCAGTATCACCATACTATATCTGTCTGTATCAGTATCACCATACTATATCTATCTGTATCAGTATCACCATACTATATCTATCAGTATCACCATACTATATCTATCAGTATCACCATACTATATCTATCAGTATCACCATACTATATCTATCTGTATCACCATACTATATCTGTCTGTATCAGTATCACCATACTATATCTATCAGTATCACCATACTATATCTGTCTGTATCAGTATCACCATACTATATCTATCAGTATCACCATACTATATCTATCAGTATCACCATACTATATCTATCAGTATCACCATACTATATCTATCAGTATCACCATACTATATCTATCAGTATCACCATACTATATCTATCAGTATCACCATACTATATCTATCTGTATCAGTGTCAACATACTATATCTATCTGTATCAGAGTGTCACCATACTATATCTATCTGTATCAGTGTCACCATACTATATCTATCTGTATCAGTATCACCATACTATATCTATCAGTATCACCATACTATATCTATCTGTATCAGTGTCACCATCTATATCTATCTGTATCAGTGTCACCATACTATATCTATCTGTATCAGTATCACCATACTATATCTATCAGTATCACCATACTATATCTATCTGTATCAGTGTCACCATCTATATCTATCTGTATCAGTGTCACCATACTATATCTATCTGTATCAGAGTGTCAGCATAGTATATCTATCTGTATCACCATACTATATCTATCTGTATCAGAGTGTCACCATACTATATCTATCTGTATCAGTATCACCATACTATATCTATCTGTATCAGAGTGTCAGCATAGTATATCTATCTGTATCACCATACTATATCTATCTGTATCAGAGTGTCACCATACTATATCTATCTGTATCAGTATCACCATACTATATCTATCTGTATCAGAGTGTCACCATACTATATCTGTCTGTATCAGTATCACCATACTATATCTATCTGTATCAGAGTGTCACCATACTATATCTATCTGTATCAGTGTCACCATACTATATCTATCTGTATCAGAGTGTCACCATACTATATCTATCAGTATCACCATACTATATCTATCTGTATCAGAGTGTCACCATACTATATCTATCAGTATCACCATACTATATCTGTCTGTATCAGTATCACCATACTATATCTATCTGTATCAGTATCACCATACTATATCTATCAGTATCACCATACTATATCTATCAGTATCACCATACTATATCTATCAGTATCACCATACTATATCTATCTGTATCACCATACTATATCTGTCTGTATCAGTATCACCATACTATATCTATCAGTATCACCATACTATATCTGTCTGTATCAGTATCACCATACTATATCTATCAGTATCACCATACTATATCTATCAGTATCACCATACTATATCTATCAGTATCACCATACTATATCTATCAGTATCACCATACTATATCTATCAGTATCACCATACTATATCTATCAGTATCACCATACTATATCTATCTGTATCAGTGTCAACATACTATATCTATCTGTATCAGAGTGTCACCATACTATATCTATCTGTATCAGTGTCACCATACTATATCTATCTGTATCAGTATCACCATACTATATCTATCAGTATCACCATACTATATCTATCTGTATCAGTGTCACCATCTATATCTATCTGTATCAGTGTCACCATACTATATCTATCTGTATCAGTATCACCATACTATATCTATCTGTATCAGTATCACCATACTATATCTATCAGTATCACCATACTATATCTATCTGTATCAGTGTCACCATCTATATCTATCTGTATCAGAGTGTCACCATACTATATCTGTCTGTATCAGTATCACCATACTATATCTATCTGTATCAGAGTGTCACCATACTATATCTATCTGTATCAGTGTCACCATACTATATCTATCTGTATCAGAGTGTCACCATACTATATCTATCAGTATCACCATACTATATCTATCTGTATCAGTGTCACCATACTATATCTATCAGTATCACCATACTATATCTGTCTGTATCAGTATCACCATACTATATCTATCTGTATCAGTATCACCATACTATATCTATCAGTATCACCATACTATATCTATCAGTATCACCATACTATATCTATCAGTATCACCATACTATATCTATCTGTATCACCATACTATATCTGTCTGTATCAGTATCACCATACTATATCTATCAGTATCACCATACTATATCTGTCTGTATCAGTATCACCATACTATATCTATCAGTATCACCATACTATATCTATCAGTATCACCATACTATATCTATCAGTATCACCATACTATATCTATCAGTATCACCATACTATATCTATCTGTATCACCATACTATATCTGTCTGTATCAGTATCACCATACTATATCTATCAGTATCACCATACTATATCTGTCTGTATCAGTATCACCATACTATATCTATCAGTATCACCATACTATATCTATCAGTATCACCATACTATATCTATCAGTATCACCATACTATATCTATCAGTATCACCATACTATATCTATCAGTATCACCATACTATATCTATCAGTATCACCATACTATATCTATCTGTATCAGTGTCAACATACTATATCTATCTGTATCAGAGTGTCACCATACTATATCTATCTGTATCAGTGTCACCATACTATATCTATCTGTATCAGTATCACCATACTATATCTATCAGTATCACCATACTATATCTATCTGTATCAGTGTCACCATATATATCTAGATGTACTATTGTTAAGTGACTGTCCCACTGGATGTCATAAGGTGAATGCACCAATTTGTAAGTCGCTCTGGATAAGAGCGTCTGCTAAATGACTTAAATGTAATGTAATATCTATCTGTATCAGTGTCACCATACTATATCTATCTGTATCAGTATCACCATACTATATCTATCTGTATCAGTGTCACCATCTATATCTATCTGTATCAGTGTCACCATACTATATCTATCTGTATCAGTATCACCATACTATATCTATCTGTATCAGTGTCACCATACTATATCTATCTGTATCACCATACTATATCTATCAGTATCACCATACTATATCTATCTGTATCAGTATCACCATACTATATCTATCTGTATCAGTGTCACCATACTATATCTATCAGTATCACCATACTATATCTATCTGTATCAGAGTGTCACCATACTATATCTATCTGTATCAGTGTCACCATACTATATCTATCAGTATCACCATACTATATCTATCTGTATCAGTGTCACCATACTATATCTATCTGTATCAGTGTCACCATACTATATCTATCTGTATCAGTATCACCATACTATATCTATCTGTATCAGTGTCACCATACTATATCTATCTGTATCAGTGTCACCATACTATATCTATCTGTATCAGTATCACCATACTATATCTATCTGTATCAGTATCACCATACTATATCTATCAGTGTAACCATACTATATCTATCAGTATCAGTATCACCATACTATATATATCTGTATCAGTATCACCATACTATATCTATCAGTATCACCATACTGTATCTATCTGTATCAGTGTCACCATACTATATCTATCTGTATCACCATACTATATCTATCAGTATCACCATACTATATCTATCAGTATCACCATACTATATCTATCTGTATCAGTATCACCATACTATATCTATCTGTATCAGTATCACCATACTATATCTATCTGTATCAGTATCACCATACTATATCTATCTGTATCAGTATCACCATACTATATCTATCTGTATCAGAGGGTCACCATACTATATCTATCTGTATCAGAGTGTCACCATACTATATCTACCTGTATCAGAGTGTCACCATACTATATCTATCTGTATCAGAGTGTCACCATACTATATCTATCTGTATCAGTATCACCATACTATATCTATCTGTATCAGTATCACCATACTATATCTATCTGTATCAGTATCACCATACTATATCTATCAGTATCAGTATCACCATACTATATCTATCAGTATCACCATACTATATCTATCAGTATCAGTGTCACCATACTATATCTATCAGTATCAGTATCACCATACTATATCTATCAGTATCACCATACTATATCTATCAGTATCAGTGTCACCATACTATATCTATCAGTATCACCATACTATATCTATCAGTATCACCATACTATAGCTATCTGTATCAGAGTGTCACCATACTATATCTATCTGTATCACCATACTATATCTATCAGTGTCACCATACTATATCTATCTGTATCAGTGTCACCATACTATATCTATCTGTATCAGAGTGTCACCATACTATATCTATCAGTATCACCATACTATATCTATCTGTATCAGTATCACCATACTATATCTATCTGTATCAGTGTCACCATACTATATCTATCTGTATCAGAGTGTCACCATACTATATCTATCAGTATCACCATACTATATCTATCTGTATCAGTGTCACCATACTATATCTATCAGTATCAGTATCACCATACTATATCTATCAGTATCAGTGTCACCATACTATATCTATCTCTATCAGTATCACCATACTATATCTATCAGTATCAGAGTGTCACCATACTATATCTATCAGTATCACCATACTATATCTATCAGTGTCACCATACTATATCTATCAGTGTCACCATACTATATCTATCTGTATCAGAGTGTCACCATACTATATCTATCTGTATCAGAGTGTCACCATACTATATCTATCTGTATCAGAGTGTCACCATACTATATCTATCTGTATCAGTGTCACCATACTATATCTATCAGTAGCAGTATCACCATACTATATCTAATCAGTATCAATAATATATCAGTGCCATTTAGTATCACCATACTATATCTAGTATCGCTTTTATATATCTATCAGTAGCAGTATCACCATACTATATCTATCTGTATCAGTATCACCATACTATATCTATCTGTATCAGTGTCACCATACTATATCTATCAGTATCACCATACTATATCTATCAGTATCACCATACTATATCTATCTGTATCACCATACTATATCTATCAGTATCACCATACTATATCTATCAGTATCAGTATCACCATACTTTATCTATCAGTATCAGTATCACCATACTATATCTATCAGTATCAGTGTCACCATACTATATCTATCTGTATCAGTATCACCATACTATATCTATCTGTATCAGTATCACCATAGTATATCTATCTGTATCAGTATCACCATACTATATCTATCTGTATCAGAGTGTCACCATACTATATCTATCTGTATCACCATACTATATCTATCAGTATCACCATACTATATCTATCAGTATCACCATACTATATCTATCTGTATCAGAGTGTCACCATACTATATCTATCTGTATCAGTGTCAACATACTATATCTATCAGTATCAGAGTGTCACCATACTATATCTATCTCTATCAGTATCACCATACTATATCTATCAGTATCACCATACTATATCTATCTGTATCAGTGTCATCATACTATATCTATCTGTATCACCATACTATATCTATCTGTATCAGTGTCACCATACTATATATATATATATCTGTTGTTGCCGGGTGACTCTTGAGGCAAAGTTCACAGGTTAAATGTTCTGTATGTGTCAGTAAGCTACAGTTCCTAAAAGATGACATGAGGGGAGGAGCTATGGATGTAGGAGGGGTTTAGGACGGCATGTGGGAGGGGCTATGAGTGGCTATGGGAGTAGGGGGGAGATGCTTGTAACGGCGAGAGGAGCGACTTGGCTTGCGTCCCAAATGGCACCCTATTCCCTATATAGGGCACTACTTTTGGACAGACTGATAGGCCCTGATGAAAGTAGTGCACTTCATAGGGAATATGGTGCCATTTGTGATGTACACTATGACAGTGTAGGCAGTACAGTGTGTACCTGGATGTGCTGCACCATGTTCCTCAGCTGAACCAGGAACTCTTTGGCTTCTGTAGCTCGGTCCGACAGGATGTTGAGGGCCTGGGACAGCTGGCCCTGAGGAGGAGAGGACAGAGAGAAAAACATGGTCAGAGGACAGAGAGAAAACATGGTCAGAGGACAGAGAGAAAAACATGGTCAGAGGACAGAGAGAAAACACGGTCAGAGGACAGAGAGAAAACATGGTCAGAGGACAGAGAGAAAACACGGTCAGAGGACAGAGAGAAAACATGGTCAGAGGACAGAGAGAAAACATGGTCAGAGGACAGAGAGAAAACACGGTCAGAGGACAGAGAGAAAACATGGTCAGAGGACAGAGAGAAAACATGGTCAGAGGACAGAGAGAAAACACGGTCAGAGGACAGAGAGAAAACATGGTCAGAGGACAGAGAGAAAACACGGTCAGAGGACAGAGAGAAAACACGGTCAGAGGACAGAGAGAAAACAGTCAGTATTGGGCACATCCACATCCATATCCACTGGTAGAAAACGTAGCAATTGTCATACTCGAGTAAAAGTAAAGATAACTTAATAGAAAATGACTCAAGTAAAAGTCACCCAGAAAAATACTACTTGAGTAAAAGTCTAAAAGTATTTGGTTTTAAAGATACTTAAGTATCAAAAATACAAGTGTGAATAATTGAAAATTCCTTATATTAAGAAAATCAGAAGGCGCAATTTTATTTTTATTTTTTCTTTACGGAGAGCCAGGGGAACATTCCAACACTCAGACATCATGTACAAATGAAGCATGTGTGTTTAGTGAGCCCTCCAGATCAGAGGCAGTAGAGATGACCAGGGATGTTCTCTGTTTAGTGAGTCCTCCAGATCAGAGGCAGTAGGGATGTTCTCTGTTTAGTGAGTCCTCCAGATCAGAGGCAGTAGGGATGACCAGGGATGTTCTCTGTTTAGTGAGTCCTCCAGATCAGAGGCAGTAGGGATGTTCTCTGTTTAGTGAGTCCTCCAGATCAGAGGCAGTAGGGATGACCAGGGATGTTCTCTGTTTAGTGAGTCCTCCGGATCAGAGGCAACAGGGATGACCAGGGATGTTCTCTGTTTAGTGAGTCCTCCAGATCAGAGGCAGTAGGGATGACCAGGGATGTTCTCTGTTTAGTGAGTCCACCAGATCAGAGGCAGTAGGGATGACCAGGGATGTTCTCTGTTTAGTGAGTCCTCCAGATCAGAGGCAGTAGGGATGACCAGGGATGTTCTCTGTTTAGTGAGTCCTCCGGATCAGAGGCAACAGGGATGACCAGGGATGTTCTCTGTTTAGTGAGTCCTCCAGATCAGAGGCAGTAGGGATGACCAGGGATGTTCTCTGTTTAGTGAGTCCACCAGATCAGAGGCAGTAGGGATGACCAGGGATGTTCTCTGTTTAGTGAGTCCTCCAGATCAGAGGCAGTAGGGATGACCAGGGATGTTCTCTGTTTAGTGAGTCCTCCAGATCAGAGGCAGTAGGGACGACCAGGGATGTTCTCTGTTTAGTGAGTCCTCCAGATCAGAGGCAGTAGGGATGTTCTCTGTTTAGTGAGTCCTCCAGATCAGAGGCAGTAGGGATGTTCTCTGTTTAGTGAGTCCTCCAGATCAGAGGCAGTAGGGATGACCAGGGATGTTCTCTGTTTAGTGAGTCCTTCAGATCAGAGGCAGTAGGGATGACCAGGGATGTTCTCTGTTTAGTGAGTCCTCCAGATCAGAGGCAGTAGGGATGTTCTCTGTTTAGTGAGTCCTCCAGATCAGAGGCAGTAGGGATGACCAGGGATGTTCTCTGTTTAGTGAGTCCTCCAGATCAGAGGCAGTAGGGATGACCAGGGATGTTCTCTGTTTAGTGAGTCCTCCAGATCAGAGGCAGTAGGGATGACCAGGGATGTTCTCTGTTTAGTGAGTTCACCAGATCAGAGGCAGTAGGGATGACCAGGGATGTTCTCTGTTTAGTGAGTCCTCCAGATCAGAGGCAGTAGGGATGACCAGGGATGTTCTCTGTTTAGTGAGTCCTCCAGATCATAGGCAGTAGGGATGACCAGGGATGTTCTCTTGATAAGTGTGTGAATTGGACCATTTTCCTGTCCTGAAAAGCATTCCAAAATGTAACGAGTACTTTTGGGTGTCAGGGAAAATATATGGAGTAAAAACTGCATTATTGTCTTTAGGAAAGGGGGATACCTAGTCAGTTGTACAACTGAATGTATTCAACTGAAATGTGTCTTCCACATTTAACCCAACACCTCAATCAGAGAGGTGCGGGGAGCTGCCTTAATCGACCTCCACGTCTTCTGTGTCAACGAAAACATTTTCTATCATAGTAGCTCAAAATTGATCAGAAGTTACTCCTCTGCTTTGCTCTTTGCAATTTTGTGTTGTTGGTTTTCCTCCTCCTTGTACCCCTGTTTTTACAGAACAGTACCCTGCATCTCACAAACGTGTCCTTTGTCTCTGTGATACTGTAATTCTTGTTCTTTGTTGATACGAACCTGCAACCAGTCAACATCTATTGATCAGTCAGTACTGGTAATAAATGGAAAGCACAATGTTCAGGGCCATACAATGTGTCCATTGTACAGTATACAGCCTACAATGCACTGTACTACTGTATCCATTCTCAGACTTTCTCCTTCCCACCTTCAACAACCTGTTTGCTCTCTGAACTGGCTTATATTGGTTGTGTCATTTGAAAAAGGTTAAATCAATTTTGAGTGGTTGTGTTCAATCAATGACATATGTTCTCTATTTGTATTTGATTGTTGCCACTTGTGTTTACCAGTATGGATGACATGTGCATTAGAGTGCAGAATGTGTTTTGAGAATGAGAATGTGTTTAGAGTTTTGCTGAAAAGTCTAAGTGAGATCTGAAAATGGTGTTTTACCATGTGAAATGGTTTAAGGCATTGACAACAGACTGCATCATTAGCTAAATGAGTCCAGGCAACTGAGAACTGTAATGGTTTGAGGTGTGGTGAAGGAGAGTCGGACCAAAATGCAGCGTGTAGATTGCGATCCATGTTTAATGGAAAAATCACACGTAAACACGAATCAATACAAAAACGTAACGAAAACCGAAAACAGCCTATACTTGTGTCAACTGCCACAGACCAAGGACATCAGGACACTAAGGACAATCACCCACGACAAACTCAAAGAATATGGCTGCCTAAATATGGTTCCCAATCAGAGACAAGGATAAACACCTGCCTCTGATTGAGAACCACTCCAGACAGCCATAGACCTTGCTAGATCACCCCACTAGCTACAATCCCAATACATACCAAAACCCCAAGACAAAACACACCACAATACAAAAACCCCATGCCACACCCTGGCCTGACCCAATACATAAAGATAAACACAAAATAGTTTGACCAGGGCTTGACAAGAACTTTGTTCAGCCAATGGGTTTTAGTGTTTAAGCAATTGAGAAAAACTGTAAATAGATTATAAACAAAAGTGAAATATATATATATATTTTTTATTAACAGTAAACATTACACTCACAAAAGTTCCAAAAGAATAAAAGACATTTCTAATGTCATATTATGTGCAAATAGTTAAAGTACTAAAGGGAAAATAAATCAGCATAAATATTTTTTCTTTAAAGGTTGCCGTTTTCTTGTGGAAACAGGTCACAAATCTTGCTGCTTTGATGGCAAACTGTGGTATTTCACCCAATAGATATGGGAGTTTATCAAAATTGGATTTGTTTTCGAATTCTTTGTGGATCTGTGTAATCTGTGGGAAATATGTGTCTCTAATATGGTCATACATTTGGCAGGAGGTTAGGAAGTGCAGCTCAGTTTCCACCTCATTTTGTGGGCAGTGAGCACATAGCCTGTCTTCTCTTGAGAGCCATGTCTGCCTACGGCGGCCTTTCTCAATAGCAAGGCTATGCTCACTGAGTCTGTACATAGTCAAAGCTTTCCTTAAGTTTGGGTCAGTCACAGTGGTCAGGTATTCTGCCACTGTGTACTCTCTGTTAAGGGCCAAATAGCATTCTGGTTTGCTCAGTTTTTTTGTTAATTCTTTCCAATGTGTCAAGTAATTATCTTTTTGTTTTCTCATGAATTGGTTGGGTGTAATTGTGTTGCTGTCCTGGGTCTCTGTGGGGTCTGTTTGTGTTTGTGAATTAAGCCCCAGGACGAGCTTGCTCTTCCCCAGTTTCTTCTCTGTAGGTGATGGCTTTGTTATGGAAGATTTGGGAATCACTCCCTTTTAGATGTTTGTTTTCTGGATTTGGATAATTTAGCGGGTATCTCTATCTATCTATCTATCTATCTATCTATCTATCTATCTATCTATCTATCTATCTATCTATCTATCTATCTATCTATCTATCTATCTATCGGCTTATCTATCTATCTATCTATCTATCTATCTATCTATCTATCTATCTATCTATCTATCTATCTATCTATCTATCTATCTATCTATCTATCTATCTATCAAAAGAACATCATTGAGATTAGTCACACGGCGTCTGTGTCGACCCTCGACAGAGGAGCAGTTGAATGATTGTTGTTTCTGTCTCTTTACCACCCTGGGGACAGAGAGGGCTGAGCTTGGTGCCCTCTACACTCTTTCTGATGTGTTCCATATCCTGACATAACAGGAAATGCCTCTGCTTTAGCTGACACACAGACCTCCTTGTTTGGATAACGGGGGTCGGGGTAGGGGGATGGTGGGGGTCGAGTCCATAAAATTGGAGTTGTGTGAACAGAGGGGTTTATGGAGTGAGGGGTAGCAGCCTGTACACACACACACACACACACACACACACACACACACACACACACACACACACACACACACACACACACACACACACACACACACACACACACACACACACACACACACACACACACACACACACACAAACACACACACACCTCCTAACACCAACCCTGGGAAAGTTTTGCGGTTGAGTGAACTGACTGGAGATCAGCCAAGTGGAGACGAGTTATCTTTCAGGAGGACTGATGTGGAATAGAGAGGGTAACTCTGCATCGACCAGTCAGAACACAATCCTCTAGTCTAGGATCAAATCAAGACATTACTACAGACCCGGATTAATTCCCGGGCTGTGCCACAACCGGCCTTGGCGACGCACAATGGAAGCCAAAATAGGTTTTCTAAAACAATGAGGACTCGGTATGTTGTGGGTCTCCACTGTTTTGTGTGTTCTTCTCCTGTTCTTCCCCTGTCGCGTGTTCTTCCCCTGTCGCGTGTTCTTCTCCTGTCGCGTATTCTTCTCCTGTCGCGTGTTCTTCTCCTGTCGCGTGTTCTTCTCCTGTCGCGTGTTCTTCTCCTGTCGCGTGTTCTTCTCCTGTCGCGTGTTCTTCTCCTGTCGCGTGTTCTTCTCCTGTCGCGTGTTCTTCTCCTGTTCTTCTCCTGTCGCGTGTTCTTCTCCTGTCGCGTGTTCTTCTCCTGTCGCGTGTTCTTCTCCTGTCGCGTGTTCTTCTCCTGTCGCGTGTTCTTCTCCTGTCGCGTGTTCTTCTCCTGTCGCGTGTTCTTCTGCTGTCGTGTGTTCACTACTGTCGTACCAAGTTTTACACCTATTGGTTGGGAGAGAGGAAGCTGATCCCATAGGCTCATAGAGTGAGGAACGTGCATTATTGGGAAAGGGGGAGATACCTAGTCAGTTTGCACAACCCAATCGAATCGGAGAGGTGCAAGAGTGGAGCCTTCATCAACATCGTCAGCGATCATCAGGGAGCAGTTGTTGTGGGAGTTAACTGCCTTGCTCAAGGGAAGAACGGCTATTCGGTTACTGTCTCAACACTCTACCCAATAGGCTCCCTGCTGCTGTTCGTACAGGCTCTAATGACATTCCACGCATGGCTAAACAGGAAAGAGGAGAATGGTTACTGTCTCAACGCTCTAACCAATAGGCTCCCTGATGCTGTTCGTACAGGCTCTAATGACATTCCACGCATGGCTAAACAGGAAAGAGGAGAATGGTTACTGTCTCAACGCTCTAACCAATAGGCTCCCTGCTGCTGTTCGTACAGGCTCTAATGACATTCCACGCATGGCTAAACAGGAAAGAGGAGAATGGTTACTGTCTCAACGCTCTAACCAATAGGCTCCCTGCTGCTGTTCGTACAGGCTCTAATGACATTCCAAAGTTAATTATGTCACGCTTACCTGATGAGGTTAAATGAGCTATCAGACAAGCCTTCCCGATTGAACTTTCATAAACTACATTGCACTATGTAAGGAATAGGCTGTCATTTTGGACACATTTTTATGTCATCCCGAGTCTAGGCATCTCATGTGAACCACACCGACCAACGGGAATAGAGAGATGACCTTTGGCCCTTGGGTTTTGGGAAACCATGACAGCTGCTGCTAACACGACCCCAATGCATCAGAGAGACAAAGAGAGAGAGAGAGAGAGAGAGGGATAGAAAGAGAGACAAAGAGAAAGACCAAGAGAGAGAGAGAGACAAAGGGAGAGACAAAGAGAGAGAGAGAGAGAGAGAGAGAGAGAGAGAGAGAGAGAGAGAGAGAGAGAGAGAGAGAGAGAGAGAGAGAGAGAGAGAGAGAAAAAGAGAGACAAAGAGAGACAAAGAGAGACCAAGAGAGAGACAAAAGAGAGAGAGAGACAAAAGAGAGAGAAAGAGACAAAGAGAGAGAGAGAGAGAGAGAGAGAGAGAGAGAGAGAGAGAGAGAGAGAGAGAGAGAGAGAGAGAGAGACAGAGAGAGAGAGAGAGACA
>NC_060189.1:4734306-4953906 GCF_021184085.1 Oncorhynchus gorbuscha
CACACACACACACACACACACACACACACACACACACACACACACACACACACACACACACACACACACACACACACACACACACACACACACACACACACACACCCTTTCAGCCTTCCTTCCTTTGTTTCTCTTTTCAATTCTGTTTCTGTCCTTCTCTGCATCAATCTTACAACTAGTGAGGTCTGGCTGCTCAACAACCTGCCCACTTGACTCCATCCTCTCCTCCCTTCATCATCTCCTCCCTCCTCCATCCTCTCCTCCCTTCTCCATCCTCTTCTCCCTTCTCCATCCTCTGCTTCCTTCTCCATCCTCTCCTTCCTTCTCCATCCTCTCCTCCCTTCTCCCTTCTCCATCCTCTCCTCCCTTCTCCATCCTCTCCTCCCTCCTCCATCCTCTCCTCCCTCCTCTCCTCCCTCCACTCCTCCCTCCTCTCCTCCCTCCTCCATCCTCTCCTCCCTCCTCCATCCTCTCCTCCATCCTCTCCTCCCTCCTCCATCCTCTCCTCCCTCCTCCACTCCCTCCTCCATCCTCTCCTCACTCCTCCACTCCCTCCTCCATCCTCTCCTCCCTCCTCCATCCTCTCCTCCCTCCTCCATCCTCTCCTCCCTCCTCTCCTCCCTCCTCTCCTCCCTCCTCCATCCTCTCCTCCCTCCTCCACTCCCTCCTCCATCCCTCTCCTCCCTCCTCTCCTCCCTCCTCTCCTCCCTCCTCCCTCCTCTCCTCCCTCCTCTCCTCCCTCCATCCCCTCCTCCATCCTCTCCTCCCTCCTCCATCCTCTCCTCCCTCCTCCATCCTCTCCTCCCCTCCTTCATCCTCTCCTCCCTCCTCCATCCCCTCCTCCATCCCCTCCTCCATCCTCTCCTACCTTCTCCATCCTCTCCTCCCTCCTCCATCCTCTCCTCCCTTCTCCATCCTCTCCTCCCTCCTCCATCCCCTCCTCCATCCTCTCCTCCCTTCTCCATCCTCTCCTCCCTCCTCCATCCCCTCCTCCATCCTCTCCTCCCTTCTCCATCCTCTCCTTCCTTCTCCATCCTCTCCTCCCTTCTCCATCCTCTCCTCCCTTCTCCATCCTCTCCTCCCTTCTCCATCCTCTCCTCCCTCCTCTCCTCCCTTCTCCATCCTCTCCTCCCTTCTCCATCCTCTCCTCCCTCCCCTCCTCCATCCTCTCCTCCCTCCTCAATCCTCTCCTCCCACCTCCACTCCCTCCTCCATCCTTTCCTCCCTCCTCCATCCTCTCCTCCCTCCTCCATCCTCTCCTCCCTCCTCCATCCTCTCCTCCATCCTCTCCTCCATCCTCCATCCTCTCCTCCCACCTCCACTCCCTCCTCAATCCTCTCCTACCTCCTCCACTCCGTCCTCCATCCTCTCTTCCCTCCTCCCTCCTCCACTCCCTCCTCCATCCTCTCCTCCCTCCTCAATCCTCTCCTCCCTCCTCAATCCTCTCCTCCCACCTCCACTCCCTCCTCCATCCTTTCCTCCTCCATCCTCTCCTCCCTCCTCCATCCTCTCCTCCCTCCTCCATCCTCTCCTCCATCCTCTCCTCCCTCCTCCATCCTCTCCTCCATCCTCTCCTCCCTCCTCCATCCTCTCCTCCCACCTCCACTCCCTCCTCAATCCTCTCCTACCTCCTCCAGACCATCTCTGGAGACCATCTCTCATTCCTCACTTCCCTCATCAACTCGTCCTTGACCACCGGCTGCGTCCCCTCTGACTACAAAATGGACCCTCCTCAATGAAACCAACAGTTGACTGATCTGACGTCAAAAACTACAGACCTGTATCACTTCTTTCTTTTCTTTCAAAAACACTTGAGTGCTGGATCTACAGTGCTACATTCGGCGCTACATTCAGCGCTACATTCGGCGCTACATTCAGCGCTACATTCAGCGCTACATTCAGCGCTACATTCAGAAAGTATTCAGATCCCTTGACTTCTTCCACATCTTATGACGTTACAGCTTTATTCTAAAAATTGTTTTTTTTAAACCTCAATCTAAACACAATACCCCATAATGACATCACAATACCCCATAATGACATCACAATACCCCATAATGACATCACAATACCCCATAATGACATCACAATACCCCATAATGACAGTGAAAGTGAAAACATGTTTTTAGAAATGTTTGCTAATTTAAAATAAAAAAATTATAACAGAAATACCTTATTTACATAAGTATTCAGACTCTTTGCTATGAGACTCGAAATTGAGCTCAGATGCATCATGTTTCCATTGATCATCCTTGAGATGTTTTTCAACTTCACTGGAGTCGAATTCTGGTCAATTAAATTGATTGGACATGATTTGCAAAAGCACACACCTGTCTATCTATATATGGTCCCACAGTTGACAGCGCATGTCAGAGCAAATTAATTGCCCTTAGAACTCAGAGACAGGATTTTGTCAAGGCACAGATCTGGGGACGGGTACCAAAACATGACAGCAGCATTGAAGGTTCCCAAGAACATTCCATTATTCTTAAATGGAGGAAGTTTAGAACCACCAAGACAATTGAATCCATTTTAGAACAGGGCTGTAACGTAACAAAATGTGGGAAAACTCAAGGGGTCTGAATACTTTTCGAAGGCAATGTATTGTCTGCACCACATGGTCTCACTACTGATGTCCCCCAGGGCTTGGTTCTAGGCCCTCTCCTCTTCTCTCTATACACCAAGTCACTCGGCTCCATCATATCCTCACATGGTCTCTCCTATCATTGCTATGCGGATAACAGTCAACTACAACTACTTTTCTCCTTCCATCCCCTTCTGACACCCAAGTGGTGACACGCATCTCTGCGTGCCTGGCAGATATCTCCACTTGGATGCCAGCCTACCCAACCTCAAGCTCAACCTGGACAAGACAGAGCTGGCGTGACCCTGGACAACAACATTTCAAATTTTGGAACATAAGACTGAAAAGAGACGGTGTGTCACAATGCTCTCTCTTTGGAATTCTGGGTCTCTGGTAGCGTGTGGAACTGCTGATCTTCAGTCAAGACCACAGAGTTAATTTCAACCTTATGCTGCCCTTCATTCTCTTTACTTTTTGGCCTTTGACATGGATCACCCCAGAGAACACTGCTACTCCAGCTGCTCTCTCTTCATCTGACCAAGTTTTCTTTCATAGTCCAAGAGCATCTGGTCGTCGGCAAAATGGCAAACGTGAATCATATTATCATGTCAAGCATGCCTTTGCACATCTAACTGGAGATTTTCTATTTTCTCCCTCTCTCACCTGTCCATCTGCTATCTCACCTGTCCATCTGCTCTCTTACCTGTCCATCTGCTCTCTCACCTGTCCATCTGCTCATTTCTCTTAAGTGATTTTCTATTTTCTCCCTCTCTCACTTGTCCATCTGCTATCTCACCTGTCCATCTGCTCTCTCACCTGTCCATCTGCTCTCTCACCTGTCCATCTGCTCTCTCACCTGTCCATCTGCTCTCTCACCTGTCCATCTGCTCTCTCACCTGTCCATCTGCTCTCCCACCTGTCCATCTGCTCTCTCACCTGTCCATCTGCTCTCTCACCTGTCCATCTGCTCTCTCACCTGTCCATCTGCTCTCTCACCTGTCCATCTGCTCTCTCACCTGTCCATCTGCTCTCTCACCTGTCCATCTGCTCTCTCACCTGTCCATCTGCTCTCTCACCTGTCCATCTGCTATCTCACCTGTCCATCTGCTCTCTCACCTGTCCATCTGCTCATTTTAATTCCATGCTGTCACTGTCCATTCGAGCTTAACATTGTTTTTGTTTAGATTTTTTTTTGTACCCCTTTTTCTCCCCAATTTAAATGGTGTCCAATTGATTTTAGTAGCTACTATCTTGTCTCATCGCTACAACTCCCATACAGGCTCGGGAGAGACGAAGGTTGAAAGTCATGTGTCCTCCGATACACAACCCAACCAAGCCGCACTGCTTCTTAACACAGCACGCATCCAACCCGGAAGCCAGCCGCACCAATGTGTCGGAGGAAACACCGTGCACCCAGCCCGCCACAGGAGTCGCTGGTGCGCGATGAGACAAGGATATCCCTACCGGCCAAGCCCTCCCTAACCCGGACGACGCTAGGCCAATTGTGCATCGCCCCACGGACCTCCCGGTCGCGGCCGGTTACGACAGAGAACCGAGAGTCTTTGATAAACTAATTTCCTGACGATGACTCAGCGGTCAATCCTATCTTCAGGCTCTGCTCAAACCCTACACCCCAACCTGAGCACTCCGTTCTGCCACCTCTGGCATCAGAAGTATCTTTCCATTAGAGCCTTCGTCCCAAAATGGCACCTTATTCCCTATATAGTCGGAACTACTTTTGACCAGAGACCATCGTGCTCTTGTCAAAAGTAGTAGGGGAATTGGGTGCTATTTGGGATGACGACAAAGAGATTCAAGTCCCCTTTGAGGTAAATTCATTAGAGGGCTTAATAATGGACGGCAGGTAGCCTAACGGTTTAAGAGCGTTGGGCCAGTAATCAACAGGTTCCTGTTTGAATCCCTGAATCGACTAGGTGAAAAATCTGTTGATTTACACTTGAGCAGTGCAGTTAGCCCTAAGTGCTCTTGTTAACCGACTGTGAAAAAGGAAAATGGATGATCTGACACGGTAACTCTATTATTTTTCATCTCATAGTCACCAGGATTTACATTTGATATCATACATGGGAATAGATGAGCACTAAACGGGTTGTATCCCAGCCTATTTCCTATGTAAAAACTAGTTCACTAGGAAGGGAATGGGTTGCCATTTGGGACACAAGTTATTAAGAGAAATGGGACTCCGTGATATGAGAGTGGTCGAAATGGATTCTTTGAGTTTTGACTTGATGGATAAATGTCTCCACGTATTAGTTTAGTGAAAGTTGTTACATTATGTATTGAGCATCACCAGCAGTGGAAAATAGAAAATAAGGATGTTTTGTTAATGCTCCATTAGTGGGGCCTACTGACAGTGAGGTTGGAATGTTTCATAACGTGAACTAATCGTGGTTTCACAGGGGACCCTGAGGACGCTCCTGATGTTGGAGTGTGTGTGTGTGCGTGTGTGTGTGCGTGTGTGTGTATGTGTGTCAGTGTGTGTGCGTGTGCGTGTGCGTGTGCGTGTGCGTGTGCGTGCGTGTGCGTGTGCGTGTGCGTGTGCGTGTGCGTGTGTGTGTGTGTGTGTGTGTGTGTGTGTGTGTGTGTGTGTGTGTGTGTGTGTGTGTGTGTGTGTATGTGTGTGTGTGTGTGTAATCTTTGTAATTAAGGCAAGTGTGAACACGTCATGAATAATGCAGCCAAAGAGCTCCAGGGCCATTCTGCGCGCACACACACACACACACACACACACACACACACACACACACACACACACACACACACACACACACACACACACACACACACACACACACACACACACACACACACACACACACAAGATCGGAGTGAACGAGCCAATCTGTCACAGGGAAGAGGGAATTTGAGAGATTAAAGCCTCGATAGCTGAGTACGGAAGGAAGTGGTCTGTTCCCTATATAGCGTACTCCTTGCTACATAGAAAATAGCCCCCCCCCCCCCCCGCCTGGAGGTCAGTCTGTCTCTGCTCTCTTCTATGAACAACAAGGCTTTCTCAGAGGTTTGGCATCAAAGCAGACAACAAGGCTTTCTCAGAGGGTTGGTATCAAAGCAGACAACAAGGCTTTCTCAGGGGTTTGGCATCAAAGCAGGCAACAAGGCTTTCTCAGGGGTCTGACATCAAAGCAGGCAACAAGGCTTTCTCAGGGGTTTGGCATCAAAGCAGACAACAAGGCTTTCTCAGGGGTTTGGCATCAAAGCAGACAACAAGGCTTTCTCAGAGGTTTGGCATCAAAGCAGACAACAAGGCTTTCTCAGAGGTTTGGCATCAAAGCAGACAACAAGGCTTTCTCTGGGGTTTGGAATCAAAGCAGGCAACAAGGCTTTCTCAGGGGTTTGGCATCAAAGCAGGCAACAAGGCTTTCTCAGGGGTCTGGCATCAAGCAGACAACAATGCTTTCTCAGGGGTTTGGCATTAAAGCAGACAACAAGGCTTTCTCAGGGGTTTGGCATCAAAGCAGGCAACAAGGCTTTCTCAGGGGTCTCGCATCAAGCAGACAACAATGCTTTCTCAGGGGTTTGGCATTAAAGCAGACAACAAGGCTTTCTCAGGGGTTTGGCATCAAAGCAGGCAACAAGGCTTTCTCAGGGGTCTGGCATCAAGCAGACAACAATGCTTTCTCAGGGGTCTGGCATCAAGCAGACAACAAGGCTTTCTCAGGGGTTTGGCATCAAAGCAGACAACAAGGCTTTCTCAGGGGTCTGGCATCAAAGCAGACAACAAGGCTTTCTCAGGGGTTTGTCATTAATGCAGGCAACAAAGCTTTCTCAGGGGTCTGGCATCAAAGCAGGCAACAAGGCTTTCTCAGGGGTTTGGCATCAAAGCAGACAACAAGGCTTTCTCAGGGGTCTGTCATTAATGCAGGCAACAAGGCTTTCTCAGGGGTTTGGCATCAAGCAGACAACAATGCTTTCTCAGGGGTTTGGCATTAAAGCAGACAACAAGGCTTTCTCAGGGGTCTGGCATCAAGCAGACAAGGCTTTCTCAGGGGTTTGGCATCAAAGCAGACAACAAGGCTTTCTCAGGGGTCTGGCATCAAAGCAGACAACAAGGCTTTCTCAGGGGTTTGTCATTAATGCAGGCAACAAGGCTTTCTCAGGGGTCTGTCATCAAGCAGATAACAAGGCTTTCTCAGAGGTTTGGCATCAAAGCAGACAACAAGGCTTTCTCGGGGGTTTGGCATCAAAGCAGACAACAAGGCTTTCTCAGGGGGTTGGCATCAAAGCAGACAACAAAGCTTTCTCAGGGGGTTGGCATCAAAGCAGACAACAAAGCTTTCTCAGGGGTCTGTCATCAAGCAGATAACAAGGATTTCTCAGAGGTTTGGCATCAAAGCAGACAACAAGGCTTTCTCGGGGGTTTGGCATCAAAGCAGACAACAAGGCTTTCTCAGGGGGTTGGCATCAAAGCAGACAACAAAGCTTTCTCAGGGGGTTGGCATCAAAGCAGACAACAAAGCTTTCTCAGGGGTCTGGCATCAAAGCAGGCAACAAGGCTTTCTCAGGGGTCTGGCATCAAAGCAGACAACAAGGCTTTCTCAGGGGTTTGGCATCAAAGCAGACAACAAAGCTTTCTCAGGGGTCTGGCATCAAAGCAGGCAACAAGGCTTTCTCAGGGGTTTGGCATCAAAGCAGACAACAAGGCTTTCTCAGGGGTCTGTCATTAATGCAGGCAACAAGGCTTTCTCAGGGGTTTGGCATCAAGCAGACAACAATGCTTTCTCAGGGGTTTGGCATTAAAGCAGACAACAAGGCTTTCTCAGGGGTCTGGCATCAAGCAGACAAGGCTTTCTCAGGGGTTTGGCATCAAAGCAGACAACAAGGCTTTCTCAGGGGTCTGGCATCAAAGCAGACAACAAGGCTTTCTCAGGGGTTTGTCATTAATGCAGGCAACAAGGCTTTCTCAGGGGTCTGTCATCAAGCAGATAACAAGGCTTTCTCAGAGGTTTGGCATCAAAGCAGACAACAAGGCTTTCTCGGGGGTTTGGCATCAAAGCAGACAACAAGGCTTTCTCAGGGGGTTGGCATCAAAGCAGACAACAAAGCTTTCTCAGGGGGTTGGCATCAAAGCAGACAACAAAGCTTTCTCAGGGGTCTGGCATCAAAGCAGGCAACAAGGCTTTCTCAGGGGTCTGGCATCAAAGCAGACAACAAGGCTTTCTCAGGGGTTTGGCATCAAAGCAGACAACAAAGCTTTCTCATGGGTCTGGCATCAAAGCAGGCAACAAGGCTTTCTCAGGGGTTTGGCATCAAAGCAGACAACAAGGCTTTCTCAGGGGTCTGTCATTAATGCAGGCAACAAGGCTTTCTCAGGGGTTTGGCATCAAAGCAGGCCTGGAGGACAGTCCGTCTCTGCTCTCTTGACAACTTACTTTAGCCCTTATCATTAAACCCTTATTGTTTTTTTTTACATATACTTACAACGCAAAGAGCTTTGTGATTTATGTCTATAAATGCAATTTATTATTATTATTATTATTATGGAAGAACACAGAGTTATTGGACTAGGCTGGGTCCACGTATTAGTTAAAGGAAAATAACAAAAATATCGAACTTCATTTTCATCATCTGCAGCAGCCTTCCCAAGCATCAACATGATGTAAAAATGGCGCGTTTCTATGTTTTTTTAACTAAAAAAAATGGAAAGATAAGTGTTTCAAATGACATTACCCAGAAACCAACTAGAACAACTAGGTTACTTTACTAACCAACCGTTGCCTGCTAATAGTTAGTTAAAACCAATTGATGCAGACGATGGTGACATTTTTTGGGGGGGGGGGATTTCCCTTAGAAGGCAGATCTATTGCTTATAGATCGTCAACAAAATCACTTTCCCACCCCACCAAATTTTTTTTTTAACCTTTTTTAACTAGGCAAGTCAGTTAAGAACAGATTCTTATTTACAATGACGGCCTGGGAAGAGTGGGTTAACTGCCTGTTCAGGGACAGAACGACAGATTTGTACCTTGTCAGCTCGGGGGTTTGAACTCACAACCTTCCGGTTACTAGTCCAACGCTCTAACCACTAGGCAAGTTACATACGGTCAGGATAGACCGTGGCTGCCTACACTGTGTAAAATCAACAACCAGAACCATCTACTGGCTGTTTCCACTCACGTTGCTTCCCAAAATGGCACTCTGTTCAACAATGAACTGCACACATTTTGACCATAGTGCACAGTACAGGAAACATAGATGTCATTTGGGGATGTAACATAGTCAGGAAAAGAGGGGCAGATCAAGTAACACATTGGAGAACTTAAAACTTAAAACTTCTACCGCTTGGATCAGCTACGAACTACGGTAGCTATCGTCTGACGATGCTCTGTTTGTGTCGGTATCTCAAATGGCACACTATTCCCCATGTCGTGCACTACTTTAGACCAGAGCCCTATGGCACCCTATTCCCCATGTAGTGCACTACTTTAGACCAGAGCCCTATGGCACCCTATTCCCCATGTAGTGCACTACTTTATGACCAGGGCCCATAAGGAACAGGGTTCTATTTGAAAGCCAACGCCCTACAGACTGGCCATAGGGCAGTTTGGGGCAAGTGGCAGATGGGTTGGTGATGTCCTACATTTAAACATTTTTTATTTATTTTTTACACACAATGATCATTATTTGGCCAATAACGACGGGCCTCGAAGACAGAAACGTCCCGGTGTGTTAAACACTATTTATATTTCTGGTGCCAGTCTACAGTCTTACTGGCCGACTGATATAGTGTTTATCTGTTACTGCAGCATCACTTCTGCATCAGGAATCATTAACTAGCCAAGGAGCTCTGAAAAATAAAGAGGAAGCAGCCAAAGTCAATAAGACAGGGGGACAGCCAATAATATCTCCAGCTTCCTGAAGTAACCACTTTTTTTCCACTACTGCTGTTCGCTACTTGTTCACACGAATGTAGTCCTTGGTTCACTCCAGATTTGACTGTCCTTGGCCAGCACAATAACATCCTGTGGCGTACTGCATTAGCATTGAATAGCCCCCCGCGTTGTGCAGCTTTTCGGGGAAGTTAAGGAACCAATATACACAGGCAGTTAGCTTTTTCAAACAGAAATTTGCATCCCGTGACACAAACTCCAAAAAAGTTCTGGGATGCTGTGAAGTCCATGGAGAATAAGAGCACCTCCTCCCAGCTGCCCACTGCACTGAGGCTAGGAAACACTGTCACCATAAATAATTTTTTAAGATAATCTAGATTTTCAATAAGCATTTTTCGATGACTGGCCATGCTTCCCACCTGGCTACCCTTACCCTGGTCAACAGCTCTGCACCCCCCACAACAACTTGCCCAAGCCTCCCCCATTTCTCCGTCACCCAAATACAGATAGCTGATGTTCTGAAAGAGCTGCAAATCATCTGGGCTAGACAATCTTGAGCCTCTCTTCCTAAAATGATCCGCCGCAAATGTCGCAACCCCTATTACTAGCCGGTTCAACCTCTCTTTTGTATCGTCTGAGATTCCCAAAGATTGGAAAGCTGCAGCGGTCATCCTCCTCTTCAAAGGGAGAGACACTCTAGACCCAAACTGCTACAGACCTATATCTATCCTACCCTGCCTTTCTAAAGTTTTCGAAAGCCAAATGAACAAACAGATCACCGATCATTTCGAATCCCACCGTACCTTCTGCGCTTTGCAAACTGGTTTCCGAGCTGGTCATGGGTGCAACTCAGCGACGCTCAAGGTCCTAAACGATATCATAGCCGCCATTGATAAAAGACAGTACTGTGCAGATGTATGCATCGACCTGGCCAAGGCTTTCGACTCTGTCAATCACCGCATTCTTATCGGCAGACTCAACAGCCTTGGTTTCTCAAATGATTGCCTCGCCTGGTTCGCCAACTAATAGATCAAATTCAGTGTGTCAAATCGGAGGGCCTGTTGTCCGGACCTCCGGCAGTCTCTATGGGGGTGCCACAGGGTTCAGTTCTCGGGCCGACTCTTTTCTCTGTCTACATCAATGATGTTGCTCTTGCCGCTGGTGACTCTCTGATCCACCTCTACGCAGACGACACCATTCTGTATACTTCTGGCCCTTCTTTGGACACTGTGTTAAACAAACCTCCAGACGAGCTTCAATGCCATACAATACTCCTTCCGCGGCCTCCAACTGCTCTTAAATGCAAGCAAAACTAAATGCATGCTCTTCAACCGATCGCTGCCCCATATACTACCCACCACTGCGACCTGTATGCTCTCATTGGCTGGCCCTCGCTTCATATTCGTCGCCAAACCCACTGGCTCCAGGTCCTTGCTAGGCAAAGCCCCGCCTTATCTCAGCTTACTGGTCACCATAGCAGCACCCACCCGTAGCATGCGCTCCAGCAGGTGTATTTCACTGGTCAACCCAAAGCCAACACTTCCTTTGGCCGCCTTTCCTTTCAGTTCTCTGCTGCCAATGACTGGAGCGAATAGCAAAAATCACTGAAGCTGGAGACTCATATCTCTCTCACTAACTTTAAGCACCAGCTGTCAGAGCAGCTCACAGATCACTGCACCTGTACATAGCCCATCTGTAAATAGCTCATCCAACTCCCTCATCCCCATACTGTATTTATTTTGCTCTTTTGCACCCCAGTATCACTACTTGCACATTCATCTTCTGCACATCTATCACTCCAGTGTTTAATTGCTATATCGTAATTACCTTGCCACTACGGCCTATTTAATGCCTTTACCTCCCCAATCTTACTACATTTGCACACACTGTGTATAGATTTTTCTATTATGTTATCGACTACGTTTGTGTTTATATGTAACTCTGTGTTGTTTGTGTCGCACTGCTTTGCTCTATCTTGGCCAGGTCGCGGTGGTAAATGAGAACTTGTCCTCAACTGGCCTTCCTGGTTAAATAAAGGTTAAATAAAGGTGAAATAATTGTTTTTTTGGAAGGCAGCCCCCCACACCTCTCTGAGGGGTTGGGTTAAATTCGGAAGACACATTTCGGTTGTACAACTGACTAGGTATCCCCTTTCACCTTCCCTACTAGTACCCCAGTTTGAGAACCACTCTCGGGTTCTGAGACCACTCTCTCTTCATCTGTGCCTAGTACATGGATCAGACAGGAAGCAGAGGAGCATTCTGGGTCTTATCTTCTCCTCTCTTTTTTTTCTTTCATTTAACGCTCCTTTCCACAGTTAATCGTTTTCCAGGGCCGCTGGAGGGGTGAATAATCAGCAGTCGGTAATGGAGTCGTATGAAACAGCCTGCCCGTTGCTTTTAGGCTCCTCTCCTCCTCTACCCTGCTGTGGAATCTTATTATCTTCCTGTGATGTTGCCTTGTACTCCCTCTCTCTCTTACATCACTGGATTACACACACACACACACGCGCACGCGCACGCGCACGCGCACCCACACACACACACACACACACACACACACACACACACACACACACACACACACACACACACACACACACACACACACACACACACACACACACACACACACACACACACACACACACACACTTGTTGAATCAACGCTGTTCCCACGTATTTACAGTGGTAAAACATTGTAAAAATGTGACCCACTTTCTGAGGCTGTGCATCATCAACGGACGCCTCAGAAGAGAGAGACTCTGTCAGAGATTCAAATCATGAACTCTGGTAGTCCTGTCCACGCCTCAGTAGAGAGAGACTCTGTCAGAGATTCAAACCATGAACTCTGGTAGTCCTGTCCACGCCTCAGTAGAGAGAGACTCTGTCAGAGATTCAAACCATGAACTCTGGTAGTCCTGTCCACGCCTCAGTAGAGAGAGACTCTGTCAGAGATTCAAACCATGAACTCTGGTAGTCCTGTCCACGCCTCAGTAGAGAGACTCTGTCAGAGATTCAAACCATGAACTCTGGTAGTCCTGTCCACGCCTCAGTAGAGAGACTCTGTCAGAGATTCAAACCATGAACTCTGGTAGTCCTGTCCACGCCTCAGTAGAGAGAGACTCTGTCAGAGATTCAAACCATGAACTCTGGTAGTCCTGTCCACGCCTCAGTAGAGAGAGACTCTGTCAGAGATTCAAACCATGAACTCTGGTAGTCCTGTCCACGCCTCAGTAGAGAGAGACTCTGTCAGAGATTCAAACCATGAACTCTGGTAATCCTGTCCACGCCTCAGTAGAGAGAGACTCTGTCAGAGATTCAAACCATGAACTCTGGTAGTCCTGTCCACGCCTCAGTAGAGAGAGACTCTGTCAGAGATTCAAACCATGAACTCTGGTAGTCCTGTCCACGCCTCAGTAGAGAGAGACTCTGTCAGAGATTCAAACCATGAACTCTGGTAGTCCTGTCCACGCCTCAGTAGAGAGAGACTCTGTCAGAGATTCAAACCATGAACTCTGGTAGTCCTGTCCACGCCTCAGTAGAGAGAGACTCTGTCAGAGATTCAAACCATGAACTCTGGTAGTCCTGTCCACGCCTCAGTAGAGAGAGACTCTGTCAGAGATTCAAACCATGAACTCTGGTAGTCCTGTCCACGCCTCAGTAGAGAGAGACTCTGTCAGAGATTCAAACCATGAACTCTGGTAGTCCTGTCCACGCCTCAGTAGAGAGAGACTCTGTCAGAGATTCAAACCATGAACTCTGGTAGTCCTGTCCACGCCTCAGTAGAGAGAGACTCTGTCAGAGATTCAAACCATGAACTCTGGTAGTCCTGTCCACGCCTCAGTAGAGAGAGACTCTGTCAGAGATTCAAACCATGAACTCTGGTAGTCCTGTCCACGCCTCAGTAGAGAGAGACTCTGTCAGAGATTCAAACCATGAACTCTGGTAGTCCTGTCCACGCCTCAGTAGAGAGAGACTCTGTCAGAGATTCAAACCATGAACTCTGGTAGTCCTGTCCACGCCTCAGTAGAGAGAGACTCTGTCAGAGATTCAAACCATGAACTCTGGTAGTCCTGTCCACGCCTCAGTAGAGAGAGACTCTGTCAGAGATTCAAACCATGAACTCTGGTAGTCCTGTCCACGCCTCAGTAGAGAGAGACTCTGTCAGAGATTCAAACCATGAACTCTGGTAGTCCTGTCCACGCCTCAGTAGAGAGAGACTCTGTCAGAGATTCAAACCATGAACTCTGGTAGTCCTGTCCACTGCTCTGCTAGATTCATACACTTACTTTGATATTTGATCTATTATTCAATCTAACCACGTACTATTGTGTCTTCAATACATCTGCATCTATGGCTCTCTGTCTCTTTGTCTCTCTGTCTCTCTGTCTCTCTGTCTCTCTGTCTCTCTGTCTCTCTGTCTCTCTGTCTCTCTGTCTCTCTGTCTCTCTGTCTCTTTGTCTCTTTGTCTCTCTGTCTCTCTGTCTCTCTGTCTCTCTGTCTCTTTGTCTCTCTGTCTCTCTGTCTCTCTGTCTCTCTGTCTCTCTGTCTCTCTGTCTCTCTGTCTCTTTGTCTCTTTGTCTCTCTGTCTCTCTGTCTCTTTGTCTCTTTGTCTCTCTGTCTCTCTGTCTCTCTGTCTCTCTGTCTCTCTGTCTCTCTGTCTCTCTGTCTCTCTGTCTCTCTGTCTCTCTGTTTCTCTGTCTCTCTCTCTGTCTCTCTGTCTCTCTCTCTGTCTCTCTCTCTGTCTCTCTGTCTCTCTCTCTGTCTCTCTGTCTCTCTGTCTCTATCAGAGCAGTTTTAGGGGCTTGTCTTTGCCTGTGGAATGTATATTAGGAATATGAAAGTATATCCCCACAGTAGAAGAGACTGTGTGTTGGAGTGAGTATTGTAGTCTTCTTCACAAGCAATTAAATGTCAGTCGTACTACTGTAGTCTACAGTCAAAGAGTCTGTCTGTCTGTTATGTGGTTAGTACTGTAGTCTACAGTCAAAGAGTCTGTCTGTCTGTTATGTGGTTAGTACTGTAGTCTACAATGAAAGAGTCTGTCTGTCTGTTATGTGGTTAGTACTGTAGCCTACAGTGAAAGAGGCTGTCTGTCTGTTATGTGGTTAGTACTGTAGTCTACAGTGAAAGAGTCTGTCTGTCTGTTATGTGGTTAGTACTGTAGTCTACAGTGAAAGACTCCCAATCACAGCTCTATGAGACTCCCAATCACAGCCCTATGAGACTCCCAATCACAGCCCTATGAGACTCCCAATCACGGCCCTATGAGACTCCCAATCACGGCCCGATGAGACTCCCAATCACAGCCCTATGAGACTCCCAATCACAGCCCTATGAGACTCCCAATCACAGCCCTATGAGACTCCCAATCACAGCCCTATGAGACTCCCAATTACAGCCCGATGAGACTCCCAATTACAGCCCGATGAGACTCCCAATTACAGCCCTATGGGACTCCCAATCACGGCCCTATGAGACTCCCAATCACAGCTCTATGAGACTCCCAATCACAGCCCTATGAGACTCCCAATTACAGCCCGATGAGACTCCCAATTACAGCCCTATGGGACTCCCAATCACGGCCCTATGAGACTCCCAATCACAGCTCTATGAGACTCCCAATCACAGCCCTATGAGACTCCCAATCACAGCTGGTGATACAGCCTGTAAAGAGTCTGTGGAGCCAGCCTGACACACACACACACACACACACTGTGGAGCTAGCCTGACACACACACACACAGTGGAGCCAGCCTGACAGTCAATCCCATTACCTCTCAGCAGGGTAAGGGAGAAGCTGCTCTGTTCTGTGCGCAGGCGCGTGCACACACACACACACACACACACACACACACACACACACACACACACACACACACACACACACACACACACACACACACACACACACACACACACACACACACACACACACACACACACACACACACACACACACACACAGGGATATACAGCGGTTGAACTGAAAGCAAGGTCATGTCTTAAATCTGTTTGGTGTCAATGAGAGAATATTCATCAGTGTGATAAGATGGGAATGTGTTCTCCTCTCCTCTTCCTCCTCTTCTCTTTCCCTCCTCTCCTCTTCCTCCTCCTCTCCACTTCTTCTCTTTCTCTCCTCATCTTATCTTTTCCTCCTCTCCCCTTCCTCCTCCTCTCCACTTCTTCTCTCTCTCCTCATCTTCTCTTTCCCTCCTCTCCTCTTCCTCCTCTCTTTCCCCCCCTCTCCTCTTCCTACTCTCCCCTTTTGTCCTCACCAGATCCTACGAGCACAGATCCTATCGAGCACAGATCCTACGAGCACAGATCCTATCGAGCACAGATCCTACGAGCACAGATCCTACGAGCACAGATCCTATCGAGCACAGATCCTATCGAGCACAGATCCTATCGAGCACAGATCCTACGAGCACAGATCCTACGAGCACAGATCCTACGAGCACAGATCCTATCGAGCACAGATCCTACGAGCACAGATCCTACGAGCACAGATCCTACGAGCACAGATCCTACGAGCACAGATCCTACGAGCACAGATCCTACGAGCACAGATCCTACGAGCACAGATCCTACGAGCACAGATCCTACGAGCACAGATCCTATCGAGCACAGATCCTACGAGCACAGATCCTACGAGCCCAGTATATTGGTGGACATGCCGGGAGCTGTAGATGTTTCCCCCTGGAGCTTTCTTTCTGTTACCTTGTGTTTGATCTCTCACCCCCCTCCCTCCCAAACACTGTGTGTATGTGTTTCTGTGTGTGTTTGATCTTGTTCTTCCCAAATGCCTGTGTACTCAGACACTCCATGTTCCCTCTAGAGATAGCATCTCACCCTGTCATACAGAAACACACACATAGGGATCAGTCAGACCCTCTCTCTCTGATTCCCAAATGGCACCCTAGTCCCTATATAATGCACTACTGTTGAACAAGGGCTCTATCTATGCAGGCTGTGTGTGTGTGTGTGTGTGTGTGTGTGTGTGTGTGTGTGTGTGTGTGTGTGTGTGTGTGTGTGTGTGTGTGTGTGTGTGTGTGTGTGTGTGTGTGTGTGTGTGTGTGTGTGTGTGTGTGTGTGTGTGTGTGTGTGTGTGTGTGTGTGTGATGGGAGAGAAAGGAGGGGAGGAGGTAGGAGGTGAGAGAAAGGAGGGGAGGAGGGAGGAGGTGAGAGAAAGGAGGGGAGGAGGGAGGATGGGAGAGAGAGGAGGGGAGGAGGGAGGATGGGAGAGAGAGGAGGGGAGGAGGTAGGATGGGAGAGAGAGGAGGGGAGGAGGTAGGATGGGAGAGAGAGGAGGGGAGGAGGTAGGATGGGAGAGAAAGGAGGTGAGGAGGTAGGATGGGGAGAGAGAGGAGGGGAGGAGGTAGGATGAGAGAGAAAGGAGGGGAGGAGGTAGGATGGGAGAGAGAGGAGGGGAGGAGGTAGGATGGGAGAGAGAGGAGGGGAGGAGGTAGGATGGGAGAGAGAGGAGGGGAGGAGGTAGGATGTGAGAGAAAGGAGGGGAGGAGGTAGGATGTGAGAGAGAGGAGGGGAGGAGGTAGGATGTGAGAGAGAGGAGGGGAGGAGGTAGGATGGGAGAGAGAGGAGGGGAGGAGGTAGGATGGGAGGAGGTAGGATGGGAGAGAAAGGAGGGGAGGAGGTAGGATGGGAGAGAAAGGAGGGGAGGAGGTAGGATGGGAGAGAAGGGAGGGGAGGAGGTAGGATGGGAGAGAAAGGAGGGGAGGAGGTAGGATGGGAGAGAGAGCAGGGGAGGAGGTAGGATGGGAGAGAGAGGAGGGGAGGAGGTAGGATGGGAGAGAAAGGAGGGGAGGAGGTAGGATGGGAGAGAAAGGAGGGGAGGAGGGAGGATGGGAGAGAGAGGAGGGAGGAGGTAGGATGGGAGAAAGAGGAGGGGAGGTGGGAGGATGGGAGAGAGAGAGGGGGAGGAGGTAGGATGGGAGAGAGAGGAGGGGAGGAGGGAGGATGGGAGAGAGAGGAGGGGAGGAGGTAGGATGGGAGAGAAAGGAGGGGAGGAGGTAGGATGGGAGAGAAAGGAGGGGAGGAGGTAGGATGGGAGAGAAAGGAGGGGAGGAGGTAGGATGGGAGAGAGAGGAGGGGAGGAGGTAGGATGGGAGAGAGAGGAGGGGAGGGGGTAGGATGGGAAAGAGAGGAGGGGAGGGGGTAGGATGGGAGAGAAAGGAGGGGAGGAGGGAGGATGGTAGAGAGAGGAGGGGAGGAGGTAGGGATGGGAGAGAGAGGATGGGAGGAGGTAGGATGGGAGGAGGTAGGATGGGAGAGAGAGGAGGGGAGGAGGTAGGATGGGAGAGAGAGGAGGGGAGGAGGTAGGATGGGAGAGAGAGGAGGGGAGGAGGTAGGATGGGAGAGAGAGGAGGGGAGGAGGTAGGATGGAAGAGAGAGAAGGGGAGGAGGTAGGATGGGAGAGAGAGGAGGGGAGGAGGTAGGATGGAAGAGAGAGGAGGGGAGGAGGTAGGATGGGAGAGAGAGGATGGGAGGAGGTAGGATGGGAGAGAGAGGATGGGAGGAGGTAGGATGGGAGAGAAAGGAGGGGAGGAGGTAGGATGGGAGAGAGAGGAGGGGAGGAGGTAGGATGGGAGAGAGAGGAGGGGAGGAGGTAGGATGGGAGAGAAAGGAGGGGAGGAGGTAGGATGGGAGAGAGGGGAGGAGGTAGGAGGTGAGAGAGAGGAGGGGAGGAGGTAGGATGTGAGAGAGAGGAGGGGAGGAGGTAGGATGTGAGAGAGAGGAGGGGAGGAGGTAGGATGTGAGAGAGAGGAGGGGAGGAGGTAGGATGGGAGAGAGAGGGGGGAGGAGGTAGGATGGGAGAGAGAGGGGGGAGGAGGTAGGATGGGAGAGAAAGGAGGGGAGGATGTAGGATGGGAGAGAAAGGAGGGGAGGAGGTAGGATGGGAGAGAAAGGAGGGGAGGAGGTAGGATGGGAGAGAGAGCAGGGGAGGAGGTAGGATGGGAGAGAGAGGAGGGGGGAGGAGGTAGGATGGGAGAGAAAGGAGGGGAGGAGGGAGGATGGGAGAGAAAGGAGGGGAGGAGGGAGGATGGGGAGAGAGAGGGGGAGGAGGTAGGATGGGAGAGAGAGGAGGGGAGGAGGGAGGATGGGAGAGAGAGGAGGGGAGGAGGTAGGATGGGAGAGAAAGGCGGGGAGGAGGGAGGATGGGAGAGAGAGGAGGGGAGGAGGGAGGATGGGAGAGAGAGGAGGGGAGGAGGGAGGATGGGAGAGAGAGGAGGGGAGGAGGTGGGATGGGAGAGAGAGGAGGGGAGGAGGGAGGAGAGGAGGTAAGATGGGAGAGAGAGGAGGGGAGGAGGTTTAGGGTGGTTTAGATATAGACATGACTAACAGGGTGGTTTAGATATGACTAACAGGGTGGTTTAGATATAGACATGACTAACAGGGTGGTTTAGATATAGACATGACTAACAGGGTGGTTTAGACTTGACTAACAGGGTGGTTTAGATATAGACATGACTAACAGGGTGGTTTAGATATAGACATGACTAACAGGGTGGTTTAGATATAGACATGACTAACAGGGTGGTTTAGACTTGACTAACAGGGTGGTTTAGATATAGACATGACTAACAGGGTGGTTTAGATATAGACTTGACTAACAGGGTGGTTTAGAAATAGACATGACTAACAGGGTGGTTTAGATATGACTAACAGGGTGGTTTAGATATAGACATGACTAACAGGGTGGTTTAGATATAGACATGACTAACAGGGTGGTTTAGATATAGACATGACTAACAGGGTGGTTTAGATATAGACATGACTAACAGGGTGGTTTAGATATAGACTTGACTAACAGGGTGGTTTAGATATGACTAACAGGGTGGTGTAGATATAGACATGACTAACAGGGTGGTTTAGATATAGACATGACTAACAGGGTGGTTTAGACTTGACTAACTGGGTGGTTTAGATATGACTAACAGGGTGGTTTAGATATGACTAACAGGGTGGTGTAGATATAGACATGACTAACAGGGTGGTTTAGATATGACTAACAGGGTGGTGTAGATATAGACATGACTAACAGGGTGGTTTAGATATAGACATGACTAACAGGGTGGTTTAGATATAGACATGACTAACAGGGTGGTTTAGATATAGACATGACTAACAGGGTGGTTTACATATAGACTTGACTAACAGGGTGGTTTAGATAGGGAGGGGTACTCACATAGATAGAGGAGGGGGTACTCACATAGATAGAGGAGGGGGTACTCACATAGATAGAGGAGGGGGTACTCACATAGATAGAGGAGGGGGTACTCACATAGATGGAGGAGGGGTACTCACATAGATGGAGGGGTACTCACATAGATGGAGGAGGGGGTACTCACATAGATGGAGGAGGGGGTACTCACATAGATGGAGGGGGTACTCACTCACCACATAGATGGAGGAGGGGGTACTCACATAGATGGAGGGGTACTCACATAGATGGAGGAGGGGGTACTCACTCACCACATAGATGGAGGAGGGGTACTCACATAGATGGAGGAGGAGGTACTCACTCACCACATAGATGGAGGAGGGGTACTCACATAGATGGAGGGGGTACTCACATAGATGGAGGAGGGGGTACTCACTCACCACATAGATGGAGGAGGGGGTACTCACATAGATGATGGAGGGGTACTCACATAGATGGAGGAGGGGGTACTCACATAGATGGAGGAGGGGGTACTCACTCACCACATAGATGGAGGAGGGGTACTCACATAGATGGAGGAGGGGGTACTCGTTCACCACATAGATGGAGGAGGGGTACTCACATAGATGGAGGAGGGGGTATTCACATAGATGGAGGAGGGGGTACTCACATAGATGGAGGAGGGGGTACTCACTCACATAGATGGAGGAGGGGGTACTCACATAGATGGAGGAGGGGTACTCACATAGATGGAGGAGGGGGTACTCACATAGATGGAGGAGGGGTACTCACATAGATGGAGGAGGGGGTACTCACCACATAGATGGAGGAGGGGGTACTCACATAGATGGAGGAGGGGGTACTCACATAGATGGTGGAGGGGTACTCACATAGATGGAGGAGGGGTACTCACATAGATGGAGGAGGGGGTACTCACTCACCACATAGATGGAGGAGGGGGTACTCACATAGATAATGGAGGGGTACTCACATAGATGGAGGGGGGGTACTCACATAGATGGAGGAGGGGGTACTCACTCACCACATAGATGGAGGAGGGGGTACTCACATAGATGGAGGAGGGGGTACTCACATAGATGGAGGAGGGAGTACTCACTCACATAGATGGAGGAGGGGGTACTCACATAGATGGAGGAGGAGGTACTCACATAGATGGAGGAGGGGGTACTCACTCACATAGATGGAGGAGGTAGTAATGGTCCCAGTCATCATAAAGCACCAACACACACACACACACACATAAAACAAAATGCTGGAAAGCATCTGGGATAAATCATATGAGGTCAGGTACTTTATCTAACACAACATCTATGGGGATTCGGTTGTTATGGTGACACCGTGGCTGGTGTGACTGTGCAGTTGTCCTTAGAACGGGGGGCGCTCTGCCAACATCACGTTTGATATTATACAAATGGAACGCATTCGTAAACACTTTGACTGAACAAAATCTCTGAGGCCTGTGTACCAAATGGCACCTTATTCACTCCATAGTGGCTCTGATAGGGCACTGGTCAAATGGGGGGGGGGGGGACTACAATATAGGGAATCGTGTGCCTTTTGGGATGTAGACAGTGACAGGGCCAGAGAATTACAGATCAACGGACAACAGGGACAATGGACTATAAGCCAATCGTCTTGTTGACGACAGGAACATGACAGAACACTGTCATCTGACAAGACCAGGGGCTTTGTGCTTTAAGGAAACAAGCAACTGCTTATACAGTACAATAGCTTTGATCCGTTCCACAATGACACTTCTCTACTGTCCCAAATGGCACCCTATTCCCTATAAAGTGCACTACCTTTGACCAGGGCCCTATTCCCTATATAGTGCACTACTTTTGATCAGGGCCCTATTCCCTATATAGTGCACTACTTTAGACCAGAGCCCTATTCCCTATATAGTGCACTACTTTTGACCAGGGCCCTATTCCCTATATAGTGCACTACTTTTGACCAGGGCCCTATTCCCTATATAGTGCACTACTTTAGACCAGAGCCCTATTCCCTATATAGTGCACTACTTTAGACTAGAGCCCTATTCCCTATATAGTGCACTACTTTTGACCAGGGCCCTATTCCCTATATAGTGCACTACTTTAGACCAGAGCCCTATTCCCTATATAGTGCACTACTTTTGACCAGGGCCCTATTCCCTATATAGTGCACTACTTTAGACCAGAGCCCTATTCCCTATATAGTGCACTACTTTAGACTAGAGCCCTATTCCCTATATAGTGCACTACTTTTGACCAGGGCCCTATTCCCTATATAGTGCACTACTTTAGACCAGAGCCCTATTCCCTATATAGTGCACTACTTTAGACCAGAGCCCTATTCCCTATATAGTGCACTACTTTTGACCAGGGCCCTATTCCCTATATAGTGCACTACTTTTGACCAGGGCCCTATTCCCTATATAGTGCACTACTTTAGACCAGAGCCCTATTCCCTATATAGTGCACTACTTTAGACTAGAGCCCTATTCCCTATATAGTGCACTACTTTAGACCAGAGCCCTATTCCCTATATAGTGCACTACTTTAGACCAGAGCCCTATTCCCTATATAGTGCACTACTTTTGACCAGGGCCCTATTCCCTATATAGTGCACTACTTTAGACCAGAGCCCTATTCCCTATATAGTGCACTACTTTAGACTAGAGCCCTATTCCCTATATAGAGCACTACTTTTGACCAGGGCCCTATTCCCTATATAGTGCACTACTTTAGACCAGAGCCCTATTCCCTATATAGTGCACTACTTTAGACCAGAGCCCTATTCCCTATATAGTGCACTACTTTAGACCAGAGCCCTATTCCCTATATAGTACACTACTTTTGACCAGGGCCCTATGAGCCCATCAAATGGCCACTATTTACATCCCCCCTCCCTCCCTCCCCCCTTGTTTTGTACACTGCTACTACTCGTTGTTTATTATCTATGCATAGTCACTTTACCCCTACCAAATTATCTCGACTAACCTGTACCCCCGCACACTGACTCGGTACCAGTACCCCCGTATATAGCCTCCACATTGACTATGTACCCCCTGTATATAGCCTCCACATTGACTATGTACCCCCTGTATATAGCCTCCACATTGACTATGTACCCCCTGTATATAGCCTCCACATTGACTATGTACCCCCTGTATATAGCCTCCACATTGACTATGTACCCCCTGTATATAGCCTCCACATTGACTATGTACCCCCTGTATATAGCCTCCACATTGACTATGTACCCCCTGTATAAAGCCTCCACATTGACTATGTACCCCCTGTATATAGCCTCCACATTGACTATGTACCCCCTGTATATAGCCTCCACATTGACTATGTACCCCCTGTATATAGCCTCCACATTGACTATGTACCCCCTGTATATAGCCTCCACATTGACTATGTACCCCCTGTATATAGCCTCCACATTGACTATGTACCCCCTGTATATAGCCTCCACATTGACTATGTACCCCCTGTATATAGCCTCCACATTGACTATGTACCCCCTGTATATAGCCTCCACATTGACTATGTACCCCCTGTATATAGCCTCCACATTGACTATGTACCCCCTGTATAAAGTCTCGTTGTTGTTATGTTATTGTGTTACTTTTTATATTTTTTTTACTTTAGTTTATTTGGTAAATATTTTCTCGAACTGCCCTGTTGGTTAAGGGCTTGTAAGTAAAGCATTTTCACAGTAATGTCTACACTTGTTGTATTCGGCACATGTGACAAATAAAGTTTGATTTGATTTGATTTAGCCTTATGGGCTCTGGTCAAAAGTAGTGTACTATATATAGGGAATAGGGCTCTGGTCAAAAGTAGTGTACTATATATAGGGAATAGGGCTCTGGTCAAAAGTAGTGTACTATATATATGGAATAGGGCTCTGGTCAAAAGTAGTGTACTATATATAGGGAATAGGGCTCTGGTCAAAAGTAGTGTACTATATATAGGGAATAGGGCTCTGGTCAGAAGTAGTGTACTATATATAGGGAATAGGGCTCTGGTCAAAAGTAGTGTACTATATATAGGGAATAGGGCTCTGGTCAAAAGTAGTGTACTATATATAGGGAATAGGGCTCTGGTCAAAAGTAGTGTACTATATAGGGAATAGGGCTCTGGTCAAAAGTAGTGTACTATATATAGGGAATAGGGCTCTGGTCAGAAGTAGTGTACTATATATAGGGAATAGGGCTCTGGTCAAAAGTAGTGCACTATATAGGGAATAGGGTTCTGGTCTAAAGTAGTGTATTATATAGGGAATAGCGCTCTGGTCAAAAGTAGTGTACTATATAGGGAATAGGGCTCTGGTCAAAAGTAGTGTACTATATAGGGAATAGGGCTCTGGTCAAAAGTAGTGTACTATATAGGGAATAGGGCTCTGGTCAAAAGTAGTGTACTATATAGGGAATAGGGCTCTGGTCTAAAGTAGTGTATTATATAGGGAATAGCGCTCTGGTCAAAAGTAGTGTACTATATAGGGAATAGGGCTCTGGTCAAAAGTAGTGTACTATATAGGGAATAGGGCTCTGGTCAAAAGTAGTGTACTATATAGGGAATAGGGCTCTGGTCAAAAGTAGTGTACTATATAGGGAATAGGGCTCTGGTCTAAAGTAGTGCACTATATAGGAAATAGGGCTCTGGTTTAAAGTAGTGCACTATATAGGGAATAGGGTTCTGGTCTAAAGTAGTGCACTATATAGGGAATAGGGCTCTGGTCTAAAGTAGTGCACTATATAGGAAATAGGGCTCTGGTCTAAAGTAGTGTACTTAATAGGGAATAGGGCTCTGGTCTATAGTAGTGCACTATATCGGGAATAGGGCTCTGGTCTAAAGTAGTGCACTATATAGGAAATAGGGCTCTAGTCTAAAGTAGTGCTCTATATAGGAAATAGGGCTCTAGTCTAAAGTAGTGCACTATATAGGAAATAGGGCTCTAGTCTAAAGTAGTGCTCTATATAGGAAATAGGGCTCTGGTCTAAAGTAGTGCACTATATAGGAAATAGGGTTCTGGTCTGAAGTAGTTTACTCAATTGGAAGTATTTACACTTGAAGTATTTGAATTTGAAGTGCGCCCTTATTGCTGAATGGAGCTGAATGGCACACAACAACAATGTAGCTAAGGATCGATGTAATCCTTTTCATCCTGCCTGAGAGAGTCAACCTGCATTTCTATGGCACGCCGGCCCCGTGATTGGTCACCCGTGATTGGTCACCCGTGATTGGTCACCCGTGATTGGTCTGTGTCAGCAGTAGTCAGAACAGATCACTACTTTCCTGCAGTCAAATGAACCCAGTGGCCTCATGGGTGGAATGTTATTCATGTTATTCATAATTTTAGAATTAATAAACCTTATTTTTAACAATAACAAAAAACTGCTGAAAATCTGGTGTTTCTTTATGTCAAACGGTTTTTGTTATATTTCAGTCTTCTGTGATGAATATGTAGAGTAAAGAGTAATATTCTAAATGTAATTACATGTCGTCTCTAATCTGACATGGTACATGTGTCTTCTTTCTAAACCCATAACCATGTGTGTGAGGTGGATACTTTTGTTTTCAAAAAGGTTCAGACTACCACGAAACAGTCTGTGTGACCTCTGCAGCAATTAAGCTTCAACTCCTCTCCTAACGACATACACCCTTCTCATTAAGCTGTAGTGAGTAATTCACCAAAAAGTCTACTACACCTGTTGTATTCAGCGTTTTACTGTGAGGTCGACTACACCTGTTGTATTCAGCATTTCACGATAAGGTCGACTACACCTGTTGTATTCAGCATTTCACTGTGAGGTCTACTACACCTGTTGTATTCAGCATTTCACTGTAAGGTCTACTACACCTGTTGTATTCAGCATTTCACTGTAAGGTCTACTACACCTGTTGTATTCAGTATTTCACTGTAAGGTCTACTACACCTGTAATGTCTACTACACCTGTTGTATTCAGCATTTCACTGTAAGGTCTACTACACCTGTTGTATTCAGCATTTCACTGTAAGGTCTACTACACCTGTTGTATTTTGCATTTCACTGTAAGGTCTACTAGACCTGTTGTATTCGGCATTTCACTGTAAGGTCTACTACACCTGTTGTATTCAGCATTTCACTGTAAGGTCTACTACACCTGTTGTATTCAGCATTTCACTGTAAGGTCTACTACACCTGTTGTATTCAGCATTTCACTGTAAGGTCTACTACACCTGTTGTATTCAGCATTTCACTGTAAGGTCTACTACACCTGTTGTATTCAGCATTTCACTGTAAGGTCTACTACACCTGTTGTATTCAGCATTTCACTGTAAGGTCTACTACACCTGTTGTATTCAGCATTTCACTGTAAGGTCTACTACACCTGTTGTATTCAGCATTTCACTGTCAGGTCTACTACACCTGTTGTATTCAGCATTTCACTGTAAGGTCTACTACACCTGTTGTATTCGGCATTTCACTGTAAGGTCTACTACACCTGTTGTATTCAGCATTTCACTGTAAGGTCTACTACACCTGTTGTATTCAGCATTTCACTGTAAGGTCTACTACACCTGTTGTATTCAGCATTTCACTGTAAGGTCTACTACACCTGTTGTATTCGGCATTTCACTGTAAGGTCTACTAGACCTGTTGTATTCAGCATTTCACTGTAAGGTCTACTACACCTGTTGTATTCAGCATTTCACTGTAAGGTCTACTAGACCTGTTGTATTCAGCATTTCACTGTAAGGTCTACTACACCTGGTGTATTCAGCATTTCACTGTAAGGTCTACTACACCTGTTGTATTCAGCATTTCACTGTAATGTCTACTAGACCTGTTGTATTCAGCATTTCACTGTAAGGTCTACTACACCTGTTGTATTCAGCATTTCACTGTAAGGTCTACTACACCTGTTGTATTCAGCATTTCACTGTAATGTCTACTACACCTGTTGTATTCAGCATTTCACTGTAATGTCTACTACACCTGTAATGTCTACTACACCTGTAATGTCTACTACACCTGTAAGGTCTACTACACCTGTAATGTCTACTACACCTGTAATGTCTACTACACCTGTAATGTCTACTACACCTGTAATGTCTACTACACCTGTAAGGTCTACTACACCTGTTGTATTCGGCAGGTGGTTATTCTCAGTGGTTCCTTGTCGTTTCCTTTAAGGGAAGCCATGGCTTGTTGGGTTCGAGTCACAGCGTCGCTTTACCCACAGATTGGTTCGCTGTTGAATATACCTGACTCTCTCCCGGTTGCTTATATTGACCTATTGATTTGAGAGGCTTCATTTAAAACTATGTTGTCTGTAGAAACAGAATATAGTCACAGTTTTGACGATACAAAACGGAGCTACGAACTCTCCATGTGTATTATTTGATTGTGTGAGAGTATTTTTTTGGGGGGGTTTTGCCTTTTACATTACACTGAATTCCCAAAAAGGGGTTTTATGTCGCTTAAGCAGAACCGCGTGTGTGTGTGTGTGTGTGTGTGTGTGTGTGTGTGTGTGTGTGTGTGTGTGTGTGTGTGTGTGTGTGTGTGTGTGTGTGTGTGTGTGTGTGTGTGTGTGTGTGTGTGTGTGTGTGTGTGTGTGTGTGTGTGTGTGTGTGTGTGTGTGTGTGTGCGTGCGTGTGTGTTTTAGTGTCAGTGTGTGTTGTCGTATAACTATCAGTGTTTGTGACACTGTGGGTGTATCCAAGTGCCAATGGAGAAGCCTCCTGTCTGTCTGTCCTCGAGGGTGTTCAGTCAGGAATGCCTGTTGGGTCTGAAAGCTGCCCATCCATATCTACCAGGCCTGCCAGCTCTCCCTCCCTCTTCCTCCCTCTTCCTCTCTCTGCCCCCCCCCTCTCGCTCCCCTCCCCTCCCCCTCCCTCCCTCCCTCCCCTCCCTCTCCCTTACCGTCTCTCTCTCCTCCCCTCTGTCTCTCTCATTTTCAATTTAAGTGAATAAAAATGAACAGTAAACATTACACTCACAAAAGTTCCAAAAGAATAAAGACATTACAAATGTTGGGGTGGCAGGGTAGCCTAGTGGTTAGAGTGGAGGGGTGGCAGGGTAGCCTAGTGGTTAGAGTGTAGAGGAGGCAGGGTAGCCTAGTGGTTAGAGTGTAGAGGAGGTAGGGTAGCCTAGTGGTTAGAGTGTAGAGGAGGCAGGGTAGCCTAGCGGTTAGAGTGGAGGGGTGGCAGGCTAGCCTAGTGGTTAGAGTGTAGAGGTGGCAGGGTAGCCTAGTGGTTAGAGTGTAGAGGAGGCAGGGTAGCCTAGTGGTTAGAGTGTAGAGGTGGCAGGGTAGCCTAGTGGTTAGAGCGCTGGACTAGTAACCGGAAGGTTGCAACCCAAGAACCCCTGAGCTGACAAGGTACAAATCTGTCGTTCTGCCCCTGAACAAGGCAGTTAACCCGCTGTTCCTAGGCCGTCATTAAAAATAAGAATTTGTTCTTAACTGACTTGCCTAGTTAAATAAAATAAAAATATTATGTCTATATACAGTGTTGTAATGATGTGCAAATAGTTAAAGGCCAAATAAATAAATATGGGTTGTATTTATACTGGTGTTTGTTCTTCACTGGTTGCCCTTTTCTGGTGGCAACAGGTCACAGATCTTGCTGCTGTGATGGAACACTGTGGTATTTCACCCAATAGATATGTGAGTTCATCAAAATTTGATTTGTTTTCTAATTCTTTGTGGATCTGTGTAATCTGAGGGAAATATGTGTCTCTAATAAGGTCATGCATTTGTCAGGAGGTTAGGAAGTGCAGCTCAGTTTCCACCTCATTTTGTGGGCAGTGAGCCTTTCTTCTCTTGAGAGCCAGGTCTGCCTACGTGTTGTTGTTTGTTTAGAGTTTTCCAATTTTCCCAGAAGTGGTTAGATTCTATGGATTCTTCAGTTACATTGAGCTGATTTCTGACATGCTGTTCCTTCTGTTTCCGTAGTGTATTTCTGTATTGTTTTAGTGACTCACCATAGTGAAGGCGTAGACTCAGGTTTTCCAGGGTCTCTATGTTTTTGGTTGGACAGGTTTCTCTATTTCTTTCTGAGGTTTTTGCATTCTTCATCAAACCATTTGTCATTGTTATTAACTTTGTTAGGTTGTCTGCTTGACATTTTTAGATTTGATAGGGAAGCTGAGAGACTCTCTCTCTCTCTCTCTCTCTCTCTCTCTCTCTCTCTCTCTCTCTCTCTCTCTCTCTCTCTCTCTCTCTCTCTCTCTCTCTCTCTCTCTCTCTCTCTCTCTCTCTCTCTCTCTCTCTCTCTCTCTCTCTCTCTCTCTCTCTCTCTCTCCTCTCCCTCCCCCTCCTACTCTCTCTCTCTCTGCCCTCTCTCTCCCCCTCCCCTCTCTCTCCCCCTCTCCACCCCTCTCTCTCCCCCCACTCTCTCTCCCCCTCCCCTCCTCCTCTCCCCCTCTTTCCTCCTCCCCTCTGTATTTTTGTCCTTTCATAGATTTGTTTTGTTTGATCTCACATTGTTTTACTAGTTTTCACTTCACTGTTCACAATATGTCTGTGTATTTGTGCTGCTGTTCAAGCAAACACGTTGTTATGCATGATATCTGTAGAGAGAGAGAGAGTGTGGGGGGGGGTGGTGTGTAGGCTGGGGATGGTTGCTATATCAGGCCCTCTCCTCCTACTCATAGAATGACACACTGGGTGCTGGGAGGGAGAGAGAGCTGGAAGGGAGAGAGAGAGCTGGGTGGGAGAGAGAGAACTGGGAGAGAGAACTATGAGAGAGAGAGCTGGGTGGGAGAGAGAGAACTGGGAGGGAGAGAGAGAGCTGAGTGGGAGAGAGATAACTGGGAGAGAGAACTATGAGAGAGAGAGCTGGGTGGGAGAGAGAGAACTGGGAGGGAGAGAGAGAGCTGAGTGGGAGAGAGATAACTGGGAGGGAGAACTATGAGAGAGAGCTGGGTGGGAGAGAGAGAACTGGGAGGGAGAGAGAGAGCTGGGAGGGAGAGAGAGAACTGGGAGAGAGAACTAGGAGAGAGAGCTGGGTGGGAGAGAGAGAACTGGGAGGGAGAGAGAGAGCTGGGAGAGAGAACTAGGAGAGATAGCTGGGTGGGAGAGAGAGAACTGGGAGGGAGAGAGAGAGCTGGGAGGGAGAGAGCGCTGGGAGGGAGAGTAGAGCTGGGAGAGTGTGTGTATGTGTTGCCCATGACAACTCAGATTCTCTAAAGTGGGCTTGACATCTGTAGCCCACTGAAACACAGCCATGCGAGACCATCTGTAGCCCACTGAAACACGGCCATGCGAGACCATCTGTAGCCCACTGAAACACAGCCATGCGAGACCATCTGTAGCCCACTGAAACACAGCCATGCGAGACCATCTGTAGCCCACTGAAACACAGCCATGCGAGACCATCTGTAGCCCACTGAAACACAGCCATGCGAGACCATCTGTAGCCCACTGAAACACAGCCATGCGAGACCATCTGTAGCCCACTGAAACACAGCCATGCGAGACCATCTGTAGCCCACTGAAACACAGCCATGCGAGACCATCTGTAGCCCACTGAAACACAGCCATGCGAGACCATCTGTAGCCCACTGAAACACAGCCATGCGAGACCATCTGTAGCCCACTGAAACACGGCCATGCGAGACCATCTGTAGCCCACTGAAACACAGCCATGCGAGACCATCTGTAGCCCACTGAAACACAGCCATGCGAGACCATCTGTAGCCCACTGAAACACGGCCATGCGAGACCATCTGTAGCCCACTGAAACACAGCCATGCGAGACCATCTGTAGCCCACTGAAACACGGCCATGCGAGACCATCTGTAGCCCACTGAAACACAGCCATGCGAGACCATCTGTAGCCCACTGAAACACAGCCATGCGAGACCATCTGTAGCCCACTGAAACACGGCCATGCGAGACCATCTGTAGCCCACTGAAACACAGCCATGCGAGACCATCTGTAGCCCACTGAAACACAGCCATGCGAGACCATCTGTAGCCCACTGAAACACGGCCATGCGAGACCATCTGTAGCCCACTGAAACACAGCCATGCGAGACCATCTGTAGCCCACTGAAACACAGCCATGCGTGACCAGAGGCTTTATATATATATGAGGTTTTATAGATAATATATATATATATAAGCCTCATATATATATTATATATATCTGAGGCTTTAAATATATATATATATTAGGCACGTTGAACAGCTGAGAATGTGAAGGGGACCAGAAAATACTTGAGTATGGAGATAAAAACACCAAGCTTCTGTCCTACACGGCACCCTATTCCGGCAGGGTAGCCTAGTGGTTAGAGTGTAGAGGAGGTAGGGTAGCCTAGTGGTTAGAGTGTAGAGGAGGCAGGGTAGCCTAGTGGTTAGAGTGTAGAGGAGGTAGGGTAGCCTAGTGGTTAGAGCGTAGAGGAGGTAAGGTAGCCTAGTGGTTAGAGCGTAGAGGAGGCAGGGTAGCCTAGTGGTTAGAGTGTAGAGGAGGTAGGGTAGCCTAGTGGTTAGAGTGTAGAGGAGGTAGGGTAGCTTAGTGGTTAGAGTGTAGAGGAGGTAGGGTAGCCTAGTGGTTAGAGCGTAGAGGAGGTAGGGTAGCCTAGTGGTTAGAGTGTAGATGAGGCAGGGTAGCCTAGTGGTTAGAGCGTAGAGGAGGTAGGGTAGCCTAGTGGTTAGAGTGTAGAGGAGGTAGGGTAGCCTAGTGGTTAGAGTGTAGAGGAGGTAGGGTAGCCTAGTGGTTAGAGCGTAGAGGAGGTAGGGTAGCCTAGTGGTTAGAGTGTAGAGGAGGTAGGGTAGCCTAGTGGTTAGAGTGTGGGGGCGGGGGTAACCAGAAGGTTGCAAGTTCAAACCCCCGAGCTGACAAGGTACACATCTGTCGTTCTGCCCTGAACAGGCAGTTAACCCACTGTTCCTAGGCTGTCATTGAAAATAAGAATTTGTTCTTAACTGACTTGCTTAGTAAAATAAAATAAAAAATTCCCTTATAATGTTCCTATATTACCATAATATAGTGTGGGCCCTTGTCAAAAGTCGTGCACTATAGAGGGTATTAGGTGCCAATTGGGAAGCAAGCCTATGTCACCTATTCCTAAGCCACAGTATAATGTATTTCTCATACGTCACATTTAATAATCAAAACGGGTCCAAACTTTACAGGGTTACAGAAAAGGGGATGGTAGCTTTCCCTGTGACGCAGCAGTACCGCTGCTGGTCCTCTCTCAACAAGAACCCTATGACTCTACCTCTGCGTCTGGCCCCTCGACAATTTATTATACTCGGGAGACGGACGGGAGCGCCTCTTGTCAAATGTGATTCTGCCACAGTCTTGCCCAAGGGGATTTACTGACAACCTTGGAGCAGATAAAGGATAGAAGCTCATCCCAACAGGCCACTTACTGAGACTGAAGTGAAGCGTGAGCAAAACATGTAATAGATTTTAGGCTCTTATTTAATCAAATTGTTTTCACACACAATCAATTCAACTTGGAACTTAAAAGTTACGCTTATATTAAAATGTAGAATAGCCTACACGCTATTCGTTTCCACAATTGCATCAACGAACGAAATTAATAGGGACACATTTAAGGACTGTAATTTGTGAGTTTATGCGCGCGTTATGACATTGGAAAAATAGAGGTATAAATGTAACGATTTGGAACACGTGACCCTACCTTGTGTAGTTTCCACATAGCTCCTAGAGCCTTGACTTCGTGTGTCCCGTGCTTCCCTTCCTCTAAACACTGGTAACACACCGGCATCTTGCACTGAACACAGTACATGCTCAGGTTCTCCAGTTCGTGCTCCGTACAGGTAGAGATCTTCCGGGGACTTGTCCGACGGCTTATACGGCCCTGTGCCGGGGGTACGAGGCGATGCTTGGCTAGCGGACCTCGAGGGGGGTGGCACCTCAAGCGACAAGGGTCACAGTAGAACACGTCACATTGCTCGCACATCACAGTGGCCTCTTTGGGACTCTTCTCGCAGAGCTGACACTTGAGAGCGGCTGTTTTGCTCTGCTGGTAGCGGTCCACGACCCCTTCAAGCACCCGGTTCTTGGCAAACCCGCGGAGCCCCCTCTCGTCCAAGATGAGGCTGCGATGACACTGCGGGCATGTGAGGCAGGAGTTGCGTGGGATTGGAGGTAGGGAACCTGGGTGTCCAAGCAAGTGGTGCTGAGAAGGGGGTTGGAGGACGGCAGGGGGGAAAACACGCACCCCGTTTGGGGATTTCTGGCAAGGGGTGGTCGGGGCACTAACGAAGCCACCATACGAACCGTATCCACTGTCCGCCTCGCTGTACAAACTCATTTTATCGAGATCCAGGTAGTCATAGTCGGAGACTCCCGAGCCAGAAGCACGGCTACTCTGCGGAGATTCAGCGTCCGGGGTCTGCACTAGGATATTCCGAGCGCAAGCCAGGCAGATGTTGTGGGAGCACGGTAGAATGATCGGCTCCCGGAAAAACGATCCGCAGACAGGGCATTTTAATTCTTCCTCCATCTCATCCATTTTAAATTCTCTTCGTAGTGAAATAGTATCTCTCAATTCCAGAAAATGAGCTATATGTGATAACTCAAAATGCTATTGCGCAGAAACAGCGGACTTATCTTTCAGCATCTACCACCGCAAATGCATCCTTGGAAGTAAGCAGGCGACGATATCCTGCAAACTATCCAAGACAACGCACTTTCTGACCAATAGACACACGGTATTGCAAATGCAGGTGAATCCAGAGCAGTTATTGGACAAGGCAGCTGTCAGTGTAATGGTTATTGTCCAATCAGACGTCAGCTACGACCACGACATTTCCATATGACGATAATAGCGCCTTGCACGAACGATCCTCTAATTGATATTGATTGGAAACACAACACGCAATTTTAAAACAGGCTATAGGCTATTACACTATGAGCATAAACCAATAATGCACATTCTATATTGCATGTTCTATATTGCACATTCTATATTGCATGTGGGACATGTTCAGCAACAAGTAATTTTCCATTAATTCTATTATATTCTAATAGTATTATATTCTATTCAGTTCTCTCTTTCTATATCTCAACTACTCTGCGTGTTTTATTGAAGGAGGATTCATGTCTCGTCAAAAACAAAAACAAAAAAACAAGTTCCTCTTCTGTTGATGACATAATTAACATCACAATGGAGACCAACACCTTGTCTACCCACAGTAGAAGGAAATGCTGTAGAATGCTCTAGGCGTTACAGCAGAGCCGGAGGCTCCAGACCTCTCCATCTCTCAGCTCAAATAGCACCAGCCATTTCTAAGGCTTCCATGGCAACCCAGACGGGATCTATAAGAGCAGAAGAGGGGGGGGTCTTGAGAGGAGGGGATTTACACTCCTTTAATGAGATTGGTACATCCATAATGGTAAATAGCCGTTGATTCTAAAATAATAGAACTTGTAAATGAGCTACTGAGCTTAGTTCAACTATCTGACCCCATCCATAACGTGTGGCTATCCAATTTCTGTTTACGAAAACAATCCCATCTACTGTCTCTTTTACGAAAACATAAGTGGTGGACAAACTGCAGCGTGTAGATTGCATCCATGTTTAATTGAATAAACACAAACACTACAAAAACTCCCTACTACTAACACAGCACAAGGACATTGAATCAGGAAGTCTCTAAATATGGTTCCCAATCAGAGGACTCTGATTGGACACGTAAAGCCTTATCCTTTATTTAACTATGGAAAAACACAAAATACTTCGACCAGGGCGTGACAGTATCCTTTATTTAACTAGGCAAGTCAGTGAAGAATAAATTCTTATTTACAATGATGACCGACCGGGGAACAGTGGGTTAACTGCCTTGTTCATGGGGGCAGAACGACAGATTTTTACCTTGTCAGCTCGGGGATTCGTTCCAGCAACCTGTTGGTTACTGGTCCAGCGCTCTAACCAGTAGGCTACCTGCTGGTTACTGGCCCAGCGCTCTAACCACTAGGCTACCTGCTGGTTACTGGCCCAAAGCTCTAACCACTAGGCTACCTACCTCCTCTAGCCTCTAACCACTAGGCTACCTGCTGGTTACTGACCCAACACTCTAACCACTAGGCTACCTGTTGGTTACTGACCCAACACTCTAACCACTAGGCTACCTGTTGGTTACTGGCCCAGCGCTCTAACCACTAGGCTACCTGCTGGTTACTTGCCCAACGCTCTAACCACTAGGCAACCTGTTGGTTACTGACCCAACACTCTAACCACTAGGCTACCTGTTGGTTACTGGCCCAAAGCTCTAACCACTAGGCTACCTGCTGGTTACTGGCCCAAAGCTCTAACCACTAGGCTACCTGCTGGTTACTGGCCCAAAGCTCTAACCACTAGGCTACCTGCCTCCTCTAGCCTCTAACCACTAGGCTACCTGCTGGTTACTGGCCCAATGCTCTAACCACTAGGCTACCTGCTGGTTACTGGTCCAACGCTCTAACCACTAGGCTACCTGCTGGTTACTGGCCCAACGCTCTAACCACTAGGCTACCTGCTGGTTACTGGTCCAACGCTCTAACCACTAGGCTACCTGCTGGTTACTGGCCCAACGCTCTAACCACTAGGCTACCTGCTGGTTACTGGCTCAACGCTCTAACCACTAGGCTACCTGCTGGTTACTGGCCCAACGCTCTAACCACTAGGCTACCTGCTGGTTACTGGCCCAACGCTCTAACCACTAGGCTACCTGCTGGTTCCATACCAACGCTCTAACCACTAGGCTACCTGCTGGTTACTGGCCCAACGCTCTAACCACTAGGCTACCTGCTGGTTACTGGCCCAGCGTCCTAACCACTAGGCTACCTGTTGGTTACTGGCCCAGCGCTCTAACCACTAGGGTACCTGCTGGTTACTGGCCCAAAGCTCTAACCACTAGGCTACCTGCTGGTTACTGGCCCAAAGCTCTAACCACTAGGCTACCTGCTGGTTACTGGCCCAAAGCTCTAACCACTAGGCTACCTGCTGGTTACTGGCCCAAACCTCTAACCACTAGGCTACCTGCTGGTTACTGGCCCAAAGCTCTAACCACTAGGCTACCTGCTGGTTACTGGCCCAAAGCTCTAACCACTAGGCTACCTGCCTCCTCTAGCCTCTAACCACTAGGCTACCTGCTGGTTACTGACCCAACACTCTAACCACTAGGCTACATGTTGGTTACTGACCCAACACTCTAACCACTAGGCTACCTGTTGGTTACTGGCCCAGCGCTCTAACCACTAGGCTACCTGCTGGTTACTTGCCCAACGCTCTAACCACTAGGCAACCTGTTGGTTACTGACCCAACACTCTAACCACTAGGCTACCTGTTGGTTACTGGCCCAAAGCTCTAACCACTAGGCTACCTGCTGGTTACTGGCCCAAAGCTCTAACCACTAGGCTACCTGCTGGTTACTGGCCCAAAGCTCTAACCACTAGGCTACCTGCTGGTTACTGGCCCAAAGCTCTAACCCCTAGGCTACCTGCTGGTTACTGGCCCAAAGCTCTAACCACTAGGCTACCTGCCTCCTCTAGCCTCTAACCACTAGGCTACCTGCTGGTTACTGGCCTAATGCTCTAACCACTAGGCTACCTGCTGGTTACTGTTCCAACGCTCTAACCACTAGGCTACCTGCTGGTTACTGGTCCAACGCTCTAACCACTAGGCTACCTGCTGGTTACTGGTCCAACGCTCTAACCATTATGCTACCTGCTGGTTCCATACCAACGCTCTAACTACTAGGCTACCTGCTGGTTACTGGCCTAACGCTCTAACCACTAGGCTACCTGCTGGTTACTGGCCCAACGCTCTAACCCCTAGGCTACCTGCTGGTTACTGGCCCAAAGCTCTAACCACTAGGCTACCTGCCTCCTCTAGCCTCTAACCACTAGGCTACCTGCTGGTTACTGGCCCAATGCTCTAACCACTAGGCTACCTGCTGGTTACTGGTCCAATGCTCTAACCACTAGGCTACCTGCTGGTTACTGGCCCAATGCTCTAACCACTAGGCTACCTGCTGGTTAGTGGTCCAACGCTCTAACCACTAGGCTACCTGCTGGTTACTGGTCCAACGCTCTAACCACTAGGCTACCTGCTGGTTACTTACCCAACACTCTAACCACTAGGCTACCTGTTGGTTACTGACCCAACACTCTAACCACTAGGCTACCTGTTGGTTACTGGCCCAGCGCTCTAACCACTAGGCTACCTGCTGGTTATTTGTCCAACGCTCTAACCACTAGGCAACCTGTTGGTTACTGACCCAACACTCTAACCACTAGGCTACCTGTTGGTTACTGGCCCAAAGCTCTAACCACTAGGCTACCTGTTGGTTACTGGCCCAGCGCTCTTACCACTAGGCTACCTGCTGGTTATTGGCCCAAAGCTCTAACCACTAGGCTACCTGCTGGTTACTGGCCCAAAGCTCTAACCACTAGGCTACCTGCTGGTTACTGGCCCAAAGCTCTAACCACTAGGCTACCTGCTGGTTACTGGCCCAAAGCTCTAACCACTAGGCTACCTGCTGGTTACTGGCCCAAAGCTCTAACCACTAGGCTACCTGCCTCCTCTAGCCTCTAACCACTAGGCTACCTGCTGGTTACTGGCCCAAAGCTCTAACCACTAGGCTACCTGCTGGTTACTGGCCCAAACGCTCTAACCACTAGGCTACCTGCTGGTTACTGGCCCAACGCTCTAACCACTAGGCTACCTGCTGGTTACTGGCCCAACGCTCTAACCACTAGGCTACCTGCTGGTTACTGGCCCAACGCTCTAACCACTAGGCTACCTGCTGGTTACTGGTCCAACGCTCTAACCACTAGGCTACCTGCTGGTTACTGGCCCAATGCTCTAACCACTAGGCTACCTGCTGGTTACTGGCTCAACGCTCTAACCACTAGGCTACCTGCTGGTTACTGGCCCAACGCTCTAACCACTAGGCTACCTGCTGGTTTCTGGCCCAACGCTCTAACCACTAGGCTACCTGCTGGTTACTGGCCCAACGCTCTAACCACTAGGCTACCTGCTGGTTCCATACCAACGCTCTAACCACTAGGCTACCTGCTGGTTACTGGCCCAACGCTCTAACCACTAGGCTACCTGCTGGTTACTGGCCCAACGCTCTAACCACTAGGCTACCTGCTGGTTACTGGCCCAATGCTCTAACCACTAGGCTACCTGCTGGTTACTGGCACAACGCTCTAACCACTAGGCTACCTGCTGGTTACTGGCCCAACGCTCTAACCACTAGGCTACCTGCTGGTTACTTGCCCAACGCTCTAACCACTAGGCTACCTGCTGGTTACTGGCCCAACGCTCTAACCACTAGGCTACTTGCTGGTTACTGGCCCAACGCTCTAACCACTAGGCTACCTGCTGGTTACTGGCCCAAAGCTCTAACCACTAGGCTACCTGCCTCCTCTAGCCTCTAACCACTAGGCTACCTGCTGGTTACTGGCCCAATGCTCTAACCACTAGGCTACCTGCTGGTTACTGGTCCAACGCTCTAACCACTAGGCTACCTGCTGGTTACTTGCCCAACGCTCTAACCACTAGGCTACCTGCCACACCAATAGATGCGCTAAAAGGTACAGCTAATTAAAGCTTATTGCCCACATGCCTTCTCCTCTCACAGAACCAGGTAAAGAGTATATAGTGCGTCCCAAATGGCACTCTATTCCCTATGGGGGTCCTGGTCTAAAGTAGTGCACTACATAGGGAATAGGGTGCCATTTGCCCTGACATAAATAGCCATTTTTTTATTGTGAGCAGTGTAAACAAGAACATAATGATGTAATGTGTGGTAGAAAAAGTACACAATTTTCATACTTGAGTAAAAGTAAAAAATACCTTACTAAAAAATATGACTCAAGTAAAAGTAAAATACAACTTGAGTAAAAGTCTATAAGTATTTGGTTTTAAATATACTTAAGTATCAAAAGTAAATTCAATTGCTAAAATATACAAATATCTTATATTAAGCAAAATAGATGGACAGATAGGGAAGCAGTCACTGAGACGGACAGATAGGGAAGCAGTCACTGAGACGGACAGACACAGTCACTGAGACGGACAGATAGGGACGCAGTCACTGAGACGGACAGACGCAGTCACTGAGACGGACAGACGCAGTCACTGAGACGGACAGATAGGGACGCAGTCACTGAGACGGACAGATAGGGAAGCAGTCACTGAGACGGACAGACGCAGTCACTGAGACGGACAGATAGGGACACAGTCACTGAGACGGACAGATAGGGACGCAGTCACTGAGACGGACAGATAGGGAAGCAGTCACTGAGACGGACAGACGCAGTCACTGAGACGGACAGACGCAGTCACTGAGACGGACAGATAGGGAAGCAGTCACTAAGACGGACAGATAGGGACGCAGTCACTGAGACGGACAGATAGGGACGCAGTCACTGAGATGGACAGATAGGGACGCAGTCACTGAGACGGACAGATAGGGACGCAGTCACTGAGACGGACAGATGCAGTCACTGAGACGGACAGATAGGGAAGCAGTCACTGAGACGGACAGATAGGGAAGCAGTCACTGAGACGGACAGATAGGGACGCAGTCACTGAGACGGACAGATAGGGAAGCAGTCACTGAGACGGACAGATAGGGACGCAGTCACTGAGACGGACAGATAGGGAAGCAGTCACTGAGACTGACAGATAGGGAAGCAGTCACTGAGACGGACAGATAGGGACGCAGTCACTGAGACGGACAGATAGGGAAGCAGTCACTGAGACGGACAGATAGGGAAGCAGTCACTGAGACGGACAGATAGGGACGCAGTCACTGAGACGGACAGATAGGGACGCAGTCACTGAGACGGACAGATAGGGAAGCAGTCACTGAGACGGACAGACGCAGTCACTGAGACGGACAGATAGGGAAGCAGTCACTGAGACGGACAGACGCAGTCACTGAGACGGACAGACGCAGTCACTGAGACGGACAGATAGGGAAGCAGTCACTGAGACGGACAGATAGGGACGCAGTCACTGAGATGGACAGATAGGGACGCAGTCACTGAGATGGACAGATAGGGAAGCAGTCACTGAGACGGACAGACACAGTCACTGAGACAGACAGATAGGGAAGCAGTCACTGAGACAGACAGATAGGGACGCAGTCACTGAGATGGACAGACGCAGTCACTGAGACTGACAGATAGGGAAGCAGTCACTGAGACTGACAGATAGGGAAGCAGTCACTGAGACGGACAGATAGGGACGCAGTCACTGAGACGGACAGACGCAGTCACTGAGACTGACAGATAGGGACGCAGTCACTGAGACGGACAGATAGGGAAGCAGTCACTGAGACGGACAGACGCAGTCACTGAGATGGACAGATAGGGAAGCAGTCACTGAGACGGACAGACGCAGTCACTGAGACGGACAGACGCAGTCACTGAGACGGACAGATAGGGAAGCAGTCACTGAGACGGACAGATAGGGACGCAGTCACTGAGACGGACAGATAGGGACGCAGTCACTGAGATGGACAGATAGGGAAGCAGTCACTGAGACGGACAGACACAGTCACTGAGACAGACAGATAGGGAAGCAGTCACTGAGACGGACAGATAGGGACGCAGTCACTGAGACGGACAGACGCAGTCACTGAGACTGACAGATAGGGAAGCAGTCACTGAGACGGACAGATAGGGACGCAGTCACTGAGACGGACAGACGCAGTCACTGAGACTGACAGATAGGGACGCAGTCACTGAGACGGCCAGATAGGGAAGCAGTCACTGAGACGGACAGATAGGGAAGCAGTCACTGAGACGGACAGATAGGGAAGCAGTCACTGAGACTGACAGATAGGGAAGCAGTCACTGAGACGGACAGATAGGGACGCAGTCACTGAGACGGACAGATAGGGAAGCAGTCACTGAGACGGACAGATAGGGAAGCAGTCACTGAGACGGACAGATAGGGAAGCAGTCACTGAGACTGACAGATAGGGATGCAGTCACTGAGACGGACAGACTTTTTACGGGTTCACGTGTACCTACTCATATTTATAATGGATATCCTCATGGAAGTTAGCAAAGCTGGGTTTGGTTTAGCACTATTCTCAGAAATGTTTCAGTTAGTTCCCTTGATTTTCTCTCCTCACATTGTCTTTCACTAAAAGGAATTAACCCGGCACATAGAACCACAACCATTCTTTACCCAGCACATAGAACCACAACCAGTCTTTACCCAGCACATAGAACCACAACCAGTCTTTACCCAGCACATAGAACCACAACCAGTCTTTACCCAGCACATAGAACCACAACCAGTCTTTACCCAGCACATAGAACCACAACCAGTCTTTACCCAGCACATAGAACCACAACCAGTCTTTACCCAGCACATAGAACCACAACCAGTCTTTACCCAGCACATAGAACCACAACCAGTCTTTACCCAGCACATAGAACCACAACCAGTCTTTACCCAGCACATAGAACCACAACCAGTCTTTACCCAGCACATAGAACCACAACCAGTCTTTACCCAGCACATAGAACCACAACCAGTCTTTACCCAGCACATAGAACCACAACCAGTCTTTACCCAGCACATAGAACCACAACCAGTCTTTACCCAGCACATAGAACCACAACCAGTCTTTACCCAGCACATAGAACCACAACCAGTCTTTACCCAGCACATAGAACCACAACCAGTCTTTTACCCAGCACATAGAACCACAACCAGTCTTTACCCAGCACATAGAACCACAACCAGTCTTTACCCAGCACATAGAACCACAACCAGTCTTTACCCAGCACATAGAACCACAACCAGTCTTTACCCAGCACATAGAACCACAACCAGTCTTTACCCTGCACATAGAACCACAACCAGTCTTTACCCAGCACATAGAACCACAACCAGTCTTTACCCAGCGCATAGAACCACAACCAGTCTTTACCCAGCGCATAGAACCACAACCAGTCTTTACCCAGCACATAGAACCACAACCAGTCTTTACCCAGCACATAAAACCACAACCAGTCTTTACCCAGCACATAGAACCACAACCAGTCTTTACCCAGCACATAGAACCACAACCAGTCTTTACCCAGCACATAGAACCACAACCAGTCTTTACCCAGCACATAGAACCACAACCAGTCTTTACCCAGCACATAGAACCACAACCAGTCTTTACCCAGCACATAGAACCACAACCAGTCTTTACCCAGCACATAGAACCACAACCAGTCTTTACCCTGCACATAGAACCACAACCAGTCTTTACCCAGCGCATAGAACCACAACCAGTCTTTACCCAGCGCATAGAACCACAACCAGTCTTTACCCAGCACATAGAACCACAACCAGTCTTTACCCAGCACATAAAACATAACCAGTCATGATGTCATTAGGGGGTATTGTGATGTCATTATGGGGTATTGTGATGTCATTATGGGGTATTGTGATGTCATTATGGGGTATTGGGATGTCATTATGGGGTATTGTGACGTCATTATGGTGTATTGTGATGTCATTATGGGGTATTGGGATGTCATTATGGGGTATTGGGATGTCATTATGGGGTATTGTGACGTCATTATGGGGTATTGTGATGTCATTATGGGATATTGACGCTCAAGGTCCTAAACGATATCTTAACCGCTATCGATAAGAAACATTACTGTGCAGCCGTATTCATTGATCTGGCCAAGGCTTTCGATTCTGTCAACCACCACATCCTCATCGGCAGACTCGACAGCCTTGGTTTCTCAAATGATTGCCTCGCCTGGTTCACCAACTATTTCTCTGATAGAGTTCAGTGTGTCAAATCGGAGGGTCTGCTGTCCGGACCTCTGGCAGTCTCTATGGGGGTGCCACAGGGTTCAATTCTTGGACCGACTCTCTTCTCTGTATACATCAATGAGGTCGCTCTTGCTGCTGGTGAGTCCCTGATCCACCTCTACGCAGACGACACCATTCTGAGTGTCATCATTGAGTCATACTTCCGGCCCTTCTTTGGACACTGTGTTAACAACCCACCAGGCAAGCTTCAATGCCATACAACTCTCCTTCCGTGGCCTCCAATTGCTCTTAAATACAAGTAAAACTAAATCCATGCTCTTCAACCGATCGCTACCTGCACCTACCCGCCTGTCCAACATCACTACTCTGGACGGCTCTGACTTAGAATACGTGGACAACTACAAATACTTAGGTGTCTGGTTAGACTGTAAACTCTCCTTCCAGACCCATATCAAACATCTCCAATCCAAAGTTAAATCTAGAATTGGCTTCCTATTTCGCAACAAAGCATCCTTCACTCATGCTGCCAAACATACCCTTGTAAAACTGACCATCCTACCAATCCTCGACTTTGGCGATGTCATTTACAAAATAGCCTCCAATACCCTACTCAACAAATTGGATGCAGTCTATCACAGTGCAATCCGTTTTGTCACCAAAGCCCCATATACTACCCACCACTGCGACCTGTACGCTCTCGTTGGCTGGCCCTCGCTTCATACTCGTCGCCAAACCCACTGGCTCCATGTCATCTACAAGACCCTGCTAGGTAAAGTCCCCCCTTATCTCAGCTCGCTGGTCACCATAGCATCTCCCACCTGTAGCACACGCTCCAGCAGGTATATCTCTCTGGTCACCCCCAAAACCAATTCTTTCTTTGGCCGCCTCTCCTTCCAGTTCTCTGCTGCCAGTGACTGGAACGAGCTGCAAAAATCTCTGAAACTGGAAACACTTATTTCCCTCACTAGCTTTAAGCACCAACTGTCAGAGCATCTTACAGATTACTGCACCTGTACATAGCCCACCTATAATTTAGCCCAAACAACTACCTCTTTCCCAACTGTATTTAATTAATTTATTTATTTTGCTCCTTTGCACCCCATTATTTTTATGTCTACTTTGCACATTCTTCCATTGCAAAACTACCATTCCAGTGTTTTACTTGCTATATTGTATTTACTTTGCCACCATGACCTTTTTTGCCTTTACCTCCCTTCTCACCTCATTTGCTCACATTGTATATAGACTTGTTTATACTGTATTATTGACTGTATGTTTGTTTTACTCCATGTGTAACTCTGTGTCGTTGTATCTGTCGAACTGCTTTGCTTTATCTTGGCCAGGTCGCAATTGTAAATGAGAACTTGTTCTCAACTTGCCTACCTGGTTAAATAAAGGTGAAATAAAAATAAAAAATAAATAAATAAAATATTGTGATGTCATTATGGGGTATTGGGATGTCATTATGGGGTATTGGGATGTCATTATGGGGTATTGTGATGTCATTATGGGGTATTGTGATGTCATTGTGGGGTATTGGGATGTCATTATGGGGTATTGTGATGTCATTATGGGGTATTGTGATGTCATTATGGGGTATTGTGATGTCATTATGGGGTATTGTGATGTCATTATGGGGTATTGTCATGTCATTATGGGGTATTGTCATGTCATTATGGGGTATTGGGATGTCATTATGGGGTATTGAGATGTCATTATGGGGTATTGTGATGTCATTATGGGGTATTGGGATGTCATTATGGGGTATTGTGATGTCATTATGGGGTATTGTGATGTCATTATGGGGTATTGGGATGTCATTATGGGGTATTGTGATGTCATTATGGGGTATTGGGATGCCATTATGGGGTATTGTGATGTCATTATGGGGTATTTTGATGTCATTATGGGGTATTGTCATGTCATTATGGGGTATTGGGATGTCATTATGGGGTATTGGGATGTCATTATGGGGTATTGTCATGTCATTATGGGGTATTGGGATGTCATTATGGGGTATTGGGATGTCATTATGGGGTATTGGGATGTCATCATGGGGTATTGTGATGTCATTATGGGGTATTGTCATGTCATTATGGGGTATTGTGATGTCATTATGGGGTATTGGGATGTCATTATGGGGTATTGGGATGTCATTATGGGGTATTGGGATGTCATTATGGGGTATTGTGTGTAGATTGAGGGGAAAAAGGGAGACATTTTCCACAGGAAGGAAGGTCCTATTGTTTAAGGTTACATAAGGTGGGCTGCTGTCAAAGCAGTGATCTATAAGAAGAGGCATCTTCCACGTCATATCAAACACCTTGGTTAAAAGAAGTAAGGCCGGAAGGAAACAGCTTACATAACACAACAGAAATACCTATATGTGAGGATAGAAATGAATGTGTATGTATGTGTGTCGGGCTGTGTGTCAGTTCTATCTCCTCCCACTCACTGCTTTCTACATTCCCGCTCTTCTCCCAGATATCAACGAGACATGAGAGAGAGAGAGAGAGAGAGGGACAGCGAGAGAGACAGACACAGAGAGAGAGAGTGTCATCTATTCATTGAGTCATACTGTACATACATGGGTATGCTCAGAGATGATCTTACCCTAAAGACATCTTTCTTATATAAACCTCTTTAGATGTCAAGAGTCCATTGTTTACTGAAATGCCAGAACACTGAAGGTGGTGGAGCAGGCAGTTGGAAGAAAATTCCCATGTTATTGTTTGAAGCTGTGTGGTTTGAAGCTGTGTGGTTTGAAGCTGTGTGGTTTGAAGCTGTGTGGTTTGAAGCTGTGTGGTTTGAAGCTGTGTAGTTTGAAGTTGTGTAGTTTGAAGCTGTGTGGTTTGAAGCTGTGTGGTTTGAAGTTGTGTGGTTTGAAGCTGTGTGGTTTGAAGCTGTGTGGATTGAAGCTGTGTGGTTTGAAGCTGTGTAGTTTGAAGTTGTGTGGTTTGAAGCTGTGTGGTTTGAAGTTGTGTGGTTTGAAGCTGTGTGGTTTGAAGCTGTGTGGATTGAAGCTGTTTTTTGGTTTGTGGTTTGAAGCTGTGTTAAACACCATTCTTGCTCATAAAGGCTTTAAAACAATTATCTTTATTGAATTTATTAAAACAGAATTTCAGATTGCATTGTTTTCATCACATGGATCTGTAAAGTCATCTAGGCCATGCTGCAGTAAGTTCATTCAATTCCTCCCTTGGTCAGGACTGGTCCTGTGTGGCTCAGTAGGTAAGGGCATGGCCTTAGCAATCTTGGGTTCGATCCATCTGCTCAGTGAAATATAGAATAGTTCAACACAGCTCCATTTCATGGACATTATAGATGGATGGTGTTTGCATGGTGGCAGAGACGTCCTGCCGACTGGGTTGGTCAATAGTGTGAAAACAGTCAATCAGTTCACATCGACTCAATCTCCGATCAATTCCGGTTCCGGTTGGAGCGAGTGGTCGCATCTGCACTTCACTCCCGCGGGTATTATAACTTTTTCATTATATTTCATTATAGCACAACGGTTTGATTTGTCTAATCTTAGCAATTTCTTCTCAGCTAGCTACATAGCCGTCTTTGTATCAAAGATAATTGCGTAATTATCGTATTTCGCCGTCCTAACGTAGTCTTCACTAGCCAGCTAGCTAACGTCCACTGATTAGCTGCACTGGAGAAACTATTACACTCAACTGAACGACTTGATTAGTGTAGTGTTAGCTAGCTACATAGCTGTCTTTGCTGTCTTCGTATCATCGTATCCAAGATAATTGTGTTGTTTAGGTTTAGAGTGTGTAGTCTTAGAGTGATTATCTTAATTTACCGAGGTTAGCTAGCCAGCTATTTGTCGTCCTTAACGTAGGTGACTCTGCTAGCTAGCCAACGTCTTCTGTATAGAACTCAACAACCCGGTCGCATTCACAGGTAGTATCACATTTTCACTTCATTTCATTACAGTACAACGGTTTGATTTGTTTGATCGTAGCTAGCTACATAGCTAGCTACATAGCCGTCTTTGTATCAAAGATAATTGTGTAGTCTAGAGCGATTTTCTAGGTTCGCTAGCCAGCTATTGTCGTTCTTTTAACGCAACGTAACGTAAACAACACTGCTAGCTAGCCAGCTAGCCCCCGAATAGCAACACTGCAGAAACTATTACACTCAACGGAACGACTTGATTAGTGTAGTGTCAAAAACGCACCCACTGCCAGCTGGCCTACTTCAGCAGTACTGTATCATTTTAATCATTTTAGTCAATAAGATTCTTGCTACGTAGCTTAACTTTCTGAACATTCGAGACGTGTAGTCCACTTGTCATTCCAATCTCCTTTGCATTAGCGTAGCCTCTTCTGTAGCCTGTCAACTATGTGTCTGTTTATCCCTGTTCTCTCCTCTCTGCACAGACCATACAAACGCTCCACACCGCGTGGCCGCGGCCACCCTACTCTGGTGGTCCCAGCGCGCACGACCCACGTGGAGTTCCAGGTCTCCGGTAGCCTCTGGAACTGCCAATCTGCGGTCAACAAGGCAGAGTTCATCTCAGCCTATGCCTCCCTCCAGTCCCTCGACTTCTTGGCACTGACGGAAACATGGATCACCACAGACAACACTGCTACTCCTACTGCTCTCTCTTCGTCCGCCCACGTGTTCTCGCACACCCCGAGAGCGTCTGATCAGCGGGGTGGTGGCACCGGGATCCTCATCTCTCCCAAGTGGTCATTCTCTCTTTCTCCCCTTACCCATCTGTCTATCGCCTCCTTTGAATTCCATGCTGTCACAGTTACTAGCCCTTTCAAGCTTAACATCCTTATCATTTATCGCCCTCCAGGTTCCCTCGGAGAGTTCATCAATGAGCTTGATGCCTTGATAAGCTCCTTTCCTGAGGACGGCTCACCTCTCACAGTTCTGGGCGACTTTAACCTCCCCACGTCTACCTTTGACTCTTTCCTCTCTGCCTCCTTCTTTCCACTCCTCTCCTCTTTTGACCTCACCCTCTCACCTTCCCCCCTACTCACAAGGCAGGCAATACGCTCGACCTCATCTTTACTAGATGCTGTTCTTCCACTAACCTCATTGCAACTCCCCTCCAAGTCTCCGACCACTGCCTTGTATCCTTTTCCCTCTCGCTCTCATCCAACACCTCCCACACTGCCCCTACTCGGATGGTATCGCGCCGTCCCAACCTTCGCTCTCTCTCCCCCGCTACTCTCTCCTCTTCCATCCTATCATCTCTTCCCTCCGCTCAAACCTTCTCCCACCTATCTCCTGATTCTGCCTCCTCAACCCTCCTCTCCTCCCTCTCTGCATCCCTCGACTCTCTATGTCCCCTATCCTCCAGGCCGGCTCGGTCCTCCCCTCCCGCTCCGTGGCTCGATGACTCATTGCGAGCTCACAGAACAGGGCTCCGGGCAGCCGAGCGGAAATGGAGGAAAACTCGCCTCCCTGCGGACCTGGCATCCTTTCACTCCCTCCTCTCTACATTTTCCTCCTCTGTCTCTGCTGCTAAAGCCACTTTCTACCACGCTAAATTCCAAGCATCTGCCTCTAACCCTAGGAAGCTCTTTGCCACCTTCTCCTCCCTCCTGAATCCTCCTCCCCCTCCCCCCTCCTCCCTCTCTGCAGATGACTTCGTCAACCATTTTGAAAAGAAGGTCGACGACATCCGATCCTCGTTTGCTAAGTCAAACGACACCGCTGGTTCTGCTCACACTGCCCTACCCTGTGCTCTGACCTCTTTCTCCCCTCTCTCTCCAGATGAAATCTCGCGTCTTGTGATGGCCGGCCGCCCAACAACCTGCCCGCTTGACCCTATCCCCTCCTCTCTTCTCCAGACCATTTCCGGAGACCTTCTCCCTTACCTCACCTCGCTCATCAACTCATCCCTGACCGCTGGCTACGTCCCTTCCGTCTTCAAGAGAGCGAGAGTTGCACCCCTTCTGAAAAAACCTACACTCGATCCCTCCGATGTCAACAATTACAGACCAGTATCCCTTCTTTCTTTTCTCTCCAAAACTCTTGAACGTGCCGTCCTTGGCCAGCTCTCCCGCTATCTCTCTCTGAATGACCTTCTTGATCCAAATCAGTCAGGTTTCAAGACTAGTCATTCAACTGAGACTGCTCTCCTCTGTATCACGGAGGCGCTCCGCACTGCTAAAGCTAACTCTCTCTCCTCTGCTCTCATCCTTCTAGATCTATCGGCTGCCTTCGATACTGTGAACCATCAGATCCTCCTCTCCACCCTCTCCGAGTTGGGCATCTCCGGCGCGGCCCACGCTTGGATTGCGTCCTACCTGACAGGTCGCTCCTACCCGGTGGCGTGGCGAGAATCTGTCTCCTCACCACGCGCTCTCACCACTGGTGTCCCCCAGGGCTCTGTTCTTGGCCCTCTCCTATTCTCGCTATACACCAAGTCACTTGGCTCTGTCATAACCTCACATGGTCTCTCTTATCATTGCTATGCAGACGACACACAATTAATCTTCTCCTTTCCCCCTTCTGATGACCAGGTGGCGAATCGCATCTCTGCATGTCTGGCAGACATATCAGTGTGGATGACGGATCACCACCTCAAGCTGAACCTCGGCAAGACGGAGCTGCTCTTCCTCCCGGGGAAGGACTGCCCGTTCCATGATCTCGCCATCACGGTTGACAACTCCATTGTGTCCTCCTCCCATAGCGCCAAGAACCTTGGCGTGATCCTGGACAACACCCTGTCGTTCTCAACCAACATCAAGGCGGTGGCACGTTCCTGTAGGTTCATGCTCTACAACATCCGCAGAGTACGACCCTGCCTCACACAGGAAGCGGCGCAGGTCCTAATCCAGGCACTTGTCATCTCCCGTCTGGATTACTGCAACTCACTGTTGGCTGGGCTCCCTGCCTGTGCCATTAAACCCCTTCAACTCATCCAGAACGCCGCAGCCCGTCTGGTGTTCAACCTTCCCAAGTTCTCTCACGTCACCCCGCTCCTCCGTTCTCTCCACTGGCTTCCAGTTGAAGCTCGCATCCGCTACAAGACCATGGTGCTTGCCTACGGAGCTGTGAGGGGAACGGCAGCTCAGTACCTCCAGGCTCTGATCAGGCCCTACACCCAAACAAGGGCACTGCGTTCATCCACCTCTGGCCTGCTCGCCTCCCTACCACTGAGGAAGTACAGCTCCCGCTCAGCCCAGTCAAAACTGTTCGCTGCCCTGGCCCCCCAATGGTGGAACAAACTCCCTCACGACGCCAGGACAGCGGAGTCAATCACCACCTTCCGGAGACACCTGAAACCCCACCTTCTTTAAGGAATGCCTAGGATAGGATAAGTAATCCCTCTCACCCCCCCCCCTTAAGTTTTAGATGCACTATTGTAAAGTGACTGTTCCACTGGATGTCATAAGGTGAATGCACCAATTTGTAAGTCGCTCTGGATAAGAGCGTCTGCTAAATGACTTAAATGTAAATGTAAATGTAAATGTAATTCACATCGACTCAATCTCCAATCAATTCACATCGACTCAATCTCCAATCAATTCACATCGACTCAATCGCCAATCAATTCACATCGACTCAATGTTCAATCAATTCACATCGACTCAATGTCCAATCAATTCACATCGACTCAATCTCCAATCAATTCACATCGACTCAATGTTCAATCAATTCACATCGACTCAATCTCCAATCAATTCACATCGACTCAATCTCCAATCAATTCAACGACTCAATCTCCAATCAATTCACATCGACTCAATGTTCAATCAATTCACATCGACTCAATGTTCAATCAATTCACATCGACTCAATCTCCAATCAATTCACATCGACTCAATGTTCAATCAATTCACATCGACTCAATCTCCAATCAATTCACATCGACTCAATGTTTAATCAATTCACATCGACTCAATCTCCAATCAATTCACATCGACTCAATGTTCAATCAATTCACATCGACCCAATGTTCAATCAATTCACATCGACTCAATGTTCAATCAATTCACATCGACTCAATCTCCAATCAATTCACATCGACTCAATCTCCAATCAATTCACATCGACTCAATGTTTAATCAATTCACATCGACTCAATGTTTAATCAATTCACATCGACTCAATCTCCAATCAATTCACATCGACTCAATGTTCAATCAATTCACATCGACCCAATGTTCAATCAATTCACATCGACTCAATGTTCAATCAATTCACATCGACCCAATGTTCAATCAATTCACATCGACTCAATGTTCAATCAATTCACATCGACTCAATGTTCAATCAATTCACATCGACTCAATCTCCAATCAATTCACATCGACTCAATGTTCAATCAATTCACATCGACTCAATGTTCAATCAATTCACATCGACCCAATGTTCAATCAATTCACATCGACTCAATGTTCAATCAATTCACATCGACTCAATCTCCAATCAATTCACATCGACTCAATGTTCAATCAATTCACATCGACTCAATCTCCAATCAATTCACATCGACTCAATCTCCAATCAATTCACATCGACTCAATCTCCAATCAATTCACATCGACTCAATCTCCAATCAATTCACCGACTCAATCTCCAATCAATTCACATCGACTCAATGTTCAATCAATTCACATCGACTCAATCTCCAATCAATTCACATCGACTCAATCTCCAATCAATTCACATCGACTCAATGTTCAATCAATTAACATCGACTCAATCTACAATCAATTCACATCGACTCAATGTTCAATCAATTCACATCGACTCAATCTCCAATCAATTCACATCGACTCAATGTTCAATCAATTCACATCGACTCAATCTCCAATCAATTCACATCGACTCAATCTCCAATCAATTCACATCGACTCAATGTTCAATCAATTCACATCGACTCAATCTCCAATCAATTCACATCGACTCAATCTCCAATCAATTCACATCGACTCAATGTTCAATCAATTCACATCGACTCAATCTCCAATCAATTCACATCGACTCAATCTCCAATCAATTCACATCGACTCAATCTCCAATCAATTCACATCGACTCAATCTCCAATCAATTCACATCGACCCAATGTTCAATCAATTCACATCGACTCAATGTCCAATCAAGTCACATCGACTCAATCTCCAATCAATTCACATCGACTCAATGTTCAATCAATTCACATCGACCCAATGTTCAATCAATTCACATCGACTCAATGTTCAATCAATTCACATCGACTCAATCTCCAATCAATTCACATCGACTCAATGTTCAATCAATTCACATCGACTCAATCGCCAATCAATTCACATCGACTCAATGTTCAATCAATTCACATCGACTCAATGTCCAATCAATTCACATCGACTCAATCTCCAATCAATTCACATCGACTCAATGTTCAATCAATTCACATCGACTCAATCTCCAATCAATTCACATCGACTCAATCTCCAATCAATTCACCGACTCAATCTCCAATCAATTCACATCGACTCAATGTTCAATCAATTCACATCGACTCAATCTCCAATCAATTCACATCGACTCAATCTCCAATCAATTCACATCGACTCAATGTTCAATCAATTCACATCGACTCAATCTCCAATCAATTCACATCGACTCAATGTTCAATCAATTCCCATCGACTCAATCTCCAATCAATTCACATCGACTCAATGTTCAATCAATTCACATCGACTCAATCTCCAATCAATTCACATCGACTCAATCTCCAATCAATTCACATCGACTCAATGTTCAATCAATTCACATCGACTCAATCTCCAATCAATTCACATCGACTCAATCTCCAATCAATTCACATCGACTCAATGTTCAATCAATTCACATCGACTCAATCTCCAATCAATTCACATCGACTCAATCTCCAATCAATTCACATCGACTCAATCTCCAATCAATTCACATCGACTCAATGTTCAATCAATTCACATCGACTCAATCTCCAATCAATTCACATCGACTCAATGTTCAATCAATTCCCATCGACTCAATCTCCAATCAATTCACATCGACTCAATGTTCAATCAATTCACATCGACTCAATCTCCAATCAATTCACATCGACTCAATCTCCAATCAATTCACATCGACCCAATGTTCAATCAATTCACATCGACTCAATGTCCAATCAATTCACATCGACTCAATCTCCAATCAATTCACATCGACTCAATCTCCAATCAATTCACATCGACTCAATGTTCAATCAATTCCCATCGACTCAATCTCCAAACAATTCACATCGACTCAATGTTCAATCAATTCACATCGACTCAATCTCCAATCAATTCACATCGACTCAATCTCCAATCAATTCACATCGACTCAATGTTCAATCAATTCACATCGACTCAATCTCCAATCAATTCACATCGACCCAATGTTCAATCAATTCACATCGACTCAATGTCCAATCAATTCACATCGACTCAATCTCCAATCAATTCACATCGACTCAATGTTCAATCAATTCACATCGACCCAATGTTCAATCAATTCACATCGACTCAATGTTCAATCAATTCACATCGACTCAATCTCCAATCAATTCACATCGACTCAATGTTCAATCAATTCACATCGATTCAATCTCCAATCAATTCACATCGACTCAATCTCCAATAAGAAGCCAACAAGATAGAGTACACCCTCTTGCCCCCAATCCCCCCTTCCCCAAAACACAGGTAAATATAAAATTGTACCTTCCTGTATTATACTGATGCTAAAATGTTTATTCTCTTCTACTGAGCCGTTTACTTCATGTTGGTATTCTGATCTTTTATTATTTCTTATTTCTTTGTTGTTTCATTGTCCAGAAGGAACATCAAGGTAAGAGGAGGTATCCCGTCTGTATTCCGTGTGTATCCCGTGGGTATCCCGTCTGTATCCCGTCTGTATTCCGTGTGTATCCCGTGGGTATCCCGTCTGTATTCCGTCTGTATTCCGTGGGTATCCCGTCTGTATCCCGTCTGTATCCCGTCTGTATCCCGTCTGTATTCCGTGTGTATCCTGTGGGTATCCCGTGGGTGTCCCGTCTCTATCCCGTCTGTATCCCGTGGGTATACCGTGGGTATGCTGTGGGTATTCCGTGGGTATCCTGTGTGTATTCCGTCTGTATCCCGTCTGTATCCCGTCTGTGTCCCGTGGGTATCCCGTGGGTATCCCGTGTGTATACCGTGGGTATCCCATGGGTATCCCTGTGTGTATCCAGTCTGTATCCCGTCTGTATCCCGTCTGTATCCCGTCTGTATCCCGTGGGTATCCTCGTGTGTATCCAGTCTGTTTCCCATGGGTATCCCGTGGGTATCCCGTGGGTATCCTGTTTGTATTCCGTCTGTATCCCATCTGTATCCCGTGGGTATCCTGTGTGTATCCCGTGGGTATCCCCGTGTGTATCCAGTCTGTATCCCGTGTGTATCCAGTCTGTATCCCGTGGGTATCCCCGTGTGTATTCCGTCTGTATCCCATCTGTATCCCGTGGGTATCCCGTCTGTATCCCGTCTGTATCCCGTGGGTATCCCGTCTGTATTCCGTCTGTATCCCGTCTGTATCCCGTCTGTATTCCGTCTGTATCCCGTCTGTATCCCGTCTGTATCCTGTACATGAGACTAATACAACTTGAAACTCTTGACACAAGCCTTAGGTGTGCGTCACAAATGGCACCCTATTCCCTATATAGTGCACTACTTTAGACCAGAGTCCTATTCCCTATTCCCTATATAGTGCACTACTTTAGACCAGAGTCCTATCCCCTACATAGTGCACTACTTTAGACCAGAGTCCTATTCCCTATTCCCTATATAGTGCACTACTTTAGACCAGAGTCCTATCCCCTATATAGTGCACTACTTTAGACCAGAGCCCTATTCCCTATATAGTACACTACTATAGACCAGAGCCCTATTCCCTATATAGTGCACTACTTTAGACCAGAGCCCTATTCCCTATATAGTGCACTAGGTTTGATCAGAGCCCTATTCCCTATATAGTGCACTACTTTAGACCAGAGTCCAATCCCCTATATAGTGCACTACTTTAGACCAGAGTCCTATTCCCTATACCCTATATAGTGCACTAGGTTTGATCAGAGCCCTATTCCCTATATAGTGCACTAGGTTTGATCAGAGTCCTATTCCCTATATAGTGCACTAGGTTTGATCAGAGTCCTATATAGTGCACTAGGTTTGATCAGAGCCCTATTCCCTATATAGTGCACTAGGTTTGATCAGATTCCTATTCCTTATATAGTGCACTAGGTTTGATCAGATCCCTATTCCCTATATAGTGCACTAGGTTTGATCAGAACCCTATTCCCTATATAATGCACTAGGTTTGATCAGAGCCCTATTCCCTATATAGTGCACTAGGTTTGATCAGATCCCTATTCCCTATATAGTTTTACTAGGATTGATCAGAGCCCTATATAGTGCACTAGGTTTGATCAGAACCCTATATAGTGCACTAGGTTTGATCAGAGTCCTATTCCCTATATAGTGCACTAGGTTTGATCAGAACCCTATATAGTGCACTAGGTTTGATCAGAACCCTATATAGTGCACTAGGTTTGATCAGAACCCTATATAGTGCACTAGGTTTGATCAGAACCCTATATAGTGCACTAGGTTTGATCAGAGTCCTATTCCCTATATAGTGCACTAGGTTTGATCAGAACCCTATATAATGCACTAGGTTTGATCAGAACCCTATATAGTGCACTAGGTTTGATCAGAGTCCTATTCCCTATATAGTGCACTAGGTTTGATCAGAACCCTATATAGTGCACTAGGTTTGATCAGAACCCTATATAGTGCACTAGGTTTGATCAGAACCCTATATAGTGCACTAGGTTTGATCAGAACCCTATATAGTGCACTAGGTTTGATCAGAGCCCTATTCCCTATATAGTGCACTAGGTTTGATCAGATCCCTATTCCCTATATAGTGCACTAGGTTTGATCAGAGCCCTATTCCCTATATAGTACACTAGGTTTGATCAGAGTCCTATTCCCTATATAGTGCACTAGGTTTGATCAGAGTCCTATTCCCTATATAGTGCACTAGGTTTGATCAGATCCCTATTCCCTATATAGTGCACTAGGTTTGATCAGAGCCCTTTATAGTTTTACTAGGATTGATCAGAGCCCTATATAGTTTTAGAGGTTTGATCAGAGCCCTATATAGTGCACTAGGTTTGATCAGAGCCCTATTCCCTATATAGTGCACTAGGTTTGATCAGATTCCCATTCCCTATATAGTGCACTAGGTTTGATCAGATCCCTATTCCCTATATAGTGCACTAGGTTTGATCAGATCCCTATATAGTGCACTAGGTTTGATGAGAGTCCTATTCCCTATATAGTGCACTAGGTTTGATCAGATCCCTATATAGTGCACTAGGTTTGATCAGATTCCTATTCCTTATATAGTGCACTAGGTTTGATCAGATCCCTATTCCCTATATAGTGCACTAGGTTTGATCAGAGCCCTATTCCCTATATAGTACACTAGGTTTGATCAGAGTCCTATTCCCTATATAGTTCACTAGGTTTGATCAGAGCCCTATTCCCTATTCCCTATATAGTTTTACTAGGATTGATCAGAGCCCTATTCCCTATATAGTTTTACTAGGATTGATCAGAGCCCTATATAGTTTTACTAGGATTGATCAGAGCCCTATATAGTTTTACTAGGATTGATCAGAGCCCTATATAGTTTTACTAGGATTGATCAGAGCCCTATATAGTTTTACTAGGATTGATCAGAGCCCTATATAGTGCACTAGGTTTGATCAGAGTCCTATTCCCTATTCCCTATATAGTGCAATACCTTTGATCAGAGACCTATGGGAATAGGGGGCCATTTGGGACGGTTCATCAGGGTTAGAACTATCTCTTCTAGAGTGTGTGTATACCTGAGTGTCGGGGTGAGGAAAGAAAAGGTGCCTGACCAAAGAAGAACTGAGGTCGTGTCCCAAACGACACTGAGTCTTACTAACCAGAAGGACCTGAGGAGACATCACCGTCATGGACACCTTGAGGAGAGGAGAGCGCAGCCTGTGTAGACAGATTTCTATTGATAATAAATGACATACCAATCAATTAACCCGGACTGACAAGAGCGTAGGACCAGCTGGACACCTAGATCCATATTTTAAAGACCCCTGAGAAGCTCGGATTACAACATTACAGACCACAAGTACACACTAATTCACTAACGTGAGCGTACATGTTTATTAAGAAACCCCATCTTTAGAATGATGTCTCCTAGACAAGGTACACATCCGGTGTTAGAAAGAGCCTGTCCTCTCAGGCAGTGAATGTTCCCCAGTGGAACCCTAATCCTGGAATGTTCCCCAATGGAACCCTAATCCTGGAATGTTCCCCAATGGAACCCTGATCCTGGAATGTTCCCCAATGGAACCCTGATCCTGGAATGTTCCCCAATGGAACCCTGATCCTGGAATGTTCCCCAATGGAACCCTGATCGTAGAATGTTCCCCAATGGAACCCTAATCCTGGAATGTTCCCCAATGGAACCCTAATCCCGGAATGTTCCCCAATGGAACCCTAATCCTGGAATGTTCCCCAATGGAACCCTGATCGTGGAATATTCCCGAATGGAACCCTGGTGCTGGAATGTTCCCGAATGGAACCCTGATCGTGGAATGTTCCTGGATGGAACCCTAATCCTGGAATGTTCCCCAATGGAACCCTAATCCTGGAACCTTAGTCTTAACCCTAATGGACCCTGTTGCAAAAGTAGAACACTATTGAGTGTCAATTTGGGATACACCTTTAATGTTTTAGAACAAACATGTCGTTTCAATGTAACACATAATATTCTGAAAGGATTTTAATATAATACTTTCTATGACAGAGCACTTGTCACATCTTCTCCCTCCTTCTGGAGCTCGACATCACCGGTCCACTATTTTAATTTATTTGATCCTTTATTTAATTTTTTTTATCTTTATTTAACTAGGCAAGTCAGTTAAGAACAAATACTTATTTTCAATGACGGCCTAGGAACAGTGGGTTAGATTTGTACCTTGTCAGCTCGGGGGTTTGAACTTGCAACCTTCCGGTTCCTAGTCCACCGCTCTAAACACTAGGCTACCCTGCCGCCGCATTTAACTAGGCATGTCAGTTAAGAATACATTCTTATTTACAATGATTTGTTTCCTTGCCTTGAAAGCAGTCTATGGCAAGGGGTTCCCAAAGTACTTTGGCCCACGACCCCATTTTGATATCTGAGAATTCTCGCGACTCCAACCATGTGTAAAAACAATTATGTGATTAACAGCCAATGTTAACTTTTATTTTATTTGGGGCTAAGACTGTCAATAGAAAAACAATGTAACAGTATTTCTGATTGTCTTCTCAACTCACCATCACATAATGTTCATGTGGGACTACACCTGCGTGCTTCTACACCTGCATTGCTTGCTGTTTGGGGTTTTAGGCTGGGTTTCTGTACAGCACTTTGAGATATCAGCTGATGTACGAAGGGCTATATAAATACATTTGATTTGATTTGATGTACGAAGGGCTATATAAATACATTTGATTTGATTTGACTATGACAGGCAATTGTAAATGAGTCTGACATGTGACGACCCTCCCTATATAGTGCTCTACTGGCACCCTATTCCCTATATAGTGCTCTACTGGCACCCTATTCCCTATGTAGTGCTCTACTGGCACCCTATTCCCTATGTAGTGCTCTACTGGCACCCTATTCCCTATATAGTGCTCTACTGGCACCCTATTCCCTATGTAGTGCTCTACTGGCACCCTATTCCCTATATAGTGCTCTACTGGCACCCTATTCCCTATATAGTGCTCTACTGGCACCCTATTCCCTATGTAGTGCTCTACTGGCACCCTATTCCCTATATAGTGCTCTACTGGCACCCTATTCCCTATGTAGTGCTCTACTGGCACCCTATTCCCTATGTAGTGCTCTACTGGCACCCTATTCCCTATATAGTGCTCTACTGGCACCCTATTCCCTATGTAGTGCTCTACTGGCACCCTATTCCCTATGTAGTGCTCTACTGGCACCCTATTCCCTATATAGTGCTCTACTGGCACCCTATTCCCTATGTAGTGCTCTACTGGCACCCTATTCCCTATGTAGTGCTCTACTGGCACCCTATTCCCTATATAGTGTGCTATGTAGTCTACTGGCACCCTATCCCCTATATAGTGCTCTACTGGCACCCTATTCCCTATGTAGTGCTCTACTGGTACCCTATTCCCTATGTAGTGCTCTACTGGCACCCTATTCCCTATATAGTGCTCTACTGGCACCCTATTCCCTATATAGTGCTCTACTGGCACCCTATTCCCTATGTAGTGCTCTACTGGCACCCTATTCCCTATATAGTGCTCTACTGGCACCCTATTCCCTATATAGTGCTCTACTGGCACCCTATTCCCTATGTAGTGCTCTACTGGCACCCTATTCCCTATGTAGTGCACTACTGGCACCCTATTCCCTATATAGTGCTCTAAGGGTATTAAGGGTATTCCCTTTGAATTAAACCTGTGAAACAAGTTGCGACCTGTGAAATAAGTTGTGATCTGTGAAATAAGTTGTCTGCAGCGTTTGGTTACACCTCAATCAGCTGTTTGATTTCACTTACCCGGCATGTCAACAGAGCCGGGATCACAGAGCCGGGATCACAGAGCCGGGATCACAGAGCCGGGATCACAGTCAAACAGATTGAGAAGTCAGTCTCAAAGTGCTTTTCCAAAAAACGTTAGAGGTGAGCAGTCATTACTAGTGTGGGACACTTACTGATGCAGGTTTCTGTTAGAAACAGGCACAGCCGAGGGAAGGGGGTACGGATCACTTTTGAAAAGACTCTCTCCAAAAAATAATTCTTTCCTCTGAATCCACTGATTCGTTCATCTGTAGAATGTTTTCTTACCAGCATGTCAACAGAGCCAGGATCACAGTCAAACGGATGCTGCTGATTGGTTCACTCATCTGTAGAATGTTTTTGTATTTCTCCGCATGCTTGCGTTCAGTTCGTTCAGTTTCCCAAAAACGTCTGTTACATAGGCAAGGAGAAACATTTTCTTTTCATTACACAGAAAGTCAAACAAATCTTTTCTACAATGTTTTTTTTTACATGCACTGTGAACAACAACAGTTCCTCTCTCAATTAAATGTTGTTTTTCTCCCAAACACTCCCTCTCAATAACCACCAAGTCTCGGTATGAAATAAAACATTGTCATGCTCTGATCCCATATCTCCATATAGTTTAGTGAAGAGGTGCGCAGTGGATGTGGTTTGATGTAGTTTTGGCCATTGAAGTTACCTGCTGCAGTATACAGTATATCTCTGAGTTCTGTGCTCAACTCTTTTGCCACCAGTTGCTCTCAGTGAATAATACAACGCGTCCATATGACAGAGGGAGACTCATTTATAACTCGAGTGCAGAGGCTCTAACAGTACAACTGGCCCCTCTAACAGTACAACTGGCCCCAGCTTGGCCCCTCTAACAGTACAACTGGCCCCAGCTTGGCCCCTCTAACAGTACAACTGGCCCCAGCTTGGCCCCTCTAACAGTACTACTGGCCCCAGCTTGGCCCCTCTAACAGTACAACTGGCCCCAGCTTGGCCCCTCTAACAGTACAACTGGCCCCAGCTTGGCCCCTCTAACAGTACAGCTGGCCCCTCTAACAGTACACCTGGCCCCTCTAACAGTACAGCTGGCCACTCTAACAGTACACCTGGCCCCTCTAACAGTACACCTGGCCCCTCTAACAATACAACTGGCCCCAGCTTGGCCCCTCTAACAGAACAACTGGCCCCTCTAACAATACAACTGGCCCCAGCTTGGCCCCTCTAACAGAACAACTGGCCCCTCTAACAGTACAACTGGCCCCAGCTTGGCCCCTCTAACAGTACTACTGGCCCCAGCTTGGCCCCTCTAACAGTACAACTGGCCCCAGCTTGGCCCCTCTAACAGTACAACTGGCCCCAGCTTGGCCCCTCTAACAGTACAACTGGCCCCAGCTTGGCCCCTCTAACAGTACTACTGGCCCCAGCTTGGCCCCTCTAACAGTACAACTGGCCCCAGCTTGGCCCCTCTAACAGTACAACTGGCCCCAGCTTGGCCCCTCTAACAGTACAGCTTGGCCCCTCTAACAGTACAGCTGGCCCCTCTAACAGTACAACTGGCCCCTCTAACAGTACAACTGGCCCCTCTAACAGTACAACTGGCCCCTCTAACAGTACAACTGGCCCCTCTAACAGTACAACTGTCCCCTCTAACAGAACAACTGGCCCCTCTAACAATACAACTGGCCCCAGCTTGGCCCCTCTAACAGTACAACTGGCCCCTCTAACAGAACAACTGGCCCCTCTAACAGTACAACTGGCCCCAGCTTGGCCCCTCTAACAGAACAACTGGCCCCTCTAACAGAACAACTGGCCCCAGCTTGGCCCTTCTAACAGTACAGCTGGCCCCAGCTTGGCCCCTCTAACAGAACAACTGGCCCCTCTAACAGTACAGCTGGCCCCTCTAACAGTACAGCTGGCCCCTCTAACAGTACAGCTGGCCCCTCTAACAGAACAGCTGGCCCCTCTAACAGAACAGCTGGCCCCTCTAACAGAACAGCTGGCCCCTCTAACAGTACAGCTGGCCCCTCTAACAGTACAGCTGGCCCCTCTAACAGTACAGCTGGCCCCTCTAACAGAACAGCTGGCCCCTCTAACAGAACAGCTGGCCCCTCTAACAGAACAGCTGGCCCCTCTAACAGTACAGCTGGCCCCTCTAACAGTACAGCTGGCCCCTCTAACAGTACAGCTGGCCCCTCTAACAGTACAACTGGCCCCAGCTTGGCCCCTCTAACAGTACAACTGGCCCCAGCTTGGCCCCTCTAACAGTACAATTGGCCCCAGCTTGGCCCCTCTAACAGAACAACTGGCCCCTCTAACAATACAACTGGCCCCAGCTTGGCCCCTCTAACAGTACAACTGGCCCCAGCTTGGCCCCTCTAACAGTACAACTGGCCCCAGCTTGGCCCCTCTAACAGTACAATTGGCCCCAGCTTGGCCCCTCTAACAGAACAGCTGGCCCCTCTAACAGTACAGCTGGCCCCTCTAACAATACAACTGGCCCCAGCTTGGCCCCTCTAACAGTACAATTGGCCCCAGCTTGGCCCCTCTAACAGAACAACTGGCCCCTCTAACAGTACAACTGGCCCCAGCTTGGCCCCTCTAACAGTACAACTGGCCCCAGCTTGGCCCCTCTAACAGTACAACTGGCCCCAGCTTGGCCCCTCTAACAGTACAATTGGCCCCAGCTTGGCCCCTCTAACAGAACAACTGGCCCCTCTAACAGAACAGCTGGCCCCTCTAACAGTACAGCTGGCCCCTCTAACAATACAACTGGCCCCAGCTTGGCCCCTCTAACAGTACAGCTGGCCCCTCTAACAGAACAACTGGCCCCTCTAACAGAACAACTGGCCCCAGCTTGGCCCCTCTAACAGTACAGCTGGCCCCTCTAACAGAACAACTGGCCCCAGCTTGGCCCTTCTAACAGTACAGCTGGCCCCAGCTTGGCCCCTCTAACAGTACATCTGGCCCCTCTAACAGAACAACTGTCCCCAGCTTGGCCCCTCTAACAGTACAGCTGTCCCCAGTCTGTCCCCCCCCCCCCCCCCAGTTGAAATAGTCGAGAACCGCCACTGCAGCTGATATCCATTCGGAGCGCATAAGCTGGGGAGTTTTTGAGTCGTTCAGTCAGAGTTTCCTCTTGATCGCTAGCATCAATTATTAGTTTAACAGTGTTATCTGACAAAGGTATTCATGTGAGTTTCTGTTCCTCTGCCTCCGCACTCACTGTTTTCACCATATCAATTGTGGCCAGTAATATCAAAGTCTCTGCAATGATACAATAGTGTGTGGTTTCATAGTGTATCAGACCTAGTGATTCAATAGTGTGTGATTTCATAGTGTATCAGACCTAGTCAATTACAAGTACAGTAATGACCAGACCCCTGTAGGCCTCGGTCAGTACAGTAATGACCAGACCCCTGTAGGCCTCGGTCAGGACAGTAATGACCAGACCCCTGTAGGCCTCGGTCAGTACAGTAATGACCAGACCCCTATAGGCCTCGGTCAGGACAGTAATGACCAGACCCCTATAGGCCTCGGTCAGGACAGTAATGACCAGACCCCTGTAGGCCTCGGTCAGGACAGTAATGACCAGACCCCTGTAGGCCTCGGTCAGGACAGTAATGACCAGACCCCTGTAGGCCTCGGTCAGGACAGTAACGACCAGACCCCTGTAGGCCTCGGTCTAAAGTACAGTAATGACCAGACCCCTGTAGGCCTCGGTCTAAAGTACAGTAATGACCAGACCCCTGTAGGCCTCAGTCTAAAGTACAGTAATGACCAGACCCCTGTAGGCCTCGGTCAGGACAGTAACGACCAGACCCCTGTAGGCCTCGGTCAGGACAGTAATGACCAGACCCCTGTAGGCCTCGGTCAGGACAGTAATGACCAGACCCCTGTAGGCCTCGGTCAGGACAGTAATGACCAGACCCCTGTAGGCCTCGGTCAGGACAGTAATGACCAGACCCCTATAGGCCTCGGTCAGGACAGTAATGACCAGACCCCTATAGGCTTGGTCAGTACAGTAGTGACCAGACCCCTATAGGCCTCGGTCTAAAGTACAGTAATGACCAGACCCCTGTAGGCCTCGGTCTAAAGTACAGTAATGACCAGACCCCTATAGGCCTCGGTCAGTACAGAAATGACCAGAACCCTGTAGGCCTCGGTCAGTACAGTAATGACCAGACCCCTATAGGCCTCGGTCAGTACAGTAATGACCAGACCCCAGGCCTCGGTCAGGACAGTAATGACCAGACCCCTATAGGCCTCGGTCTAAAGTACAGTAATGACCAGACCCCTGTAGGCCTCGGTCTAAAGTACAGTAATGACCAGACCCCTATAGGCCTCGGTCAGTACAGAAATGACCAGAACCCTGTAGGCCTCGGTCAGTACAGTAATGACCAGACCCCTATAGGCCTCGGTCAGTACAGTAATGACCAGACCCCTGTAGGCCTCGGTCAGGACAGTAATGACCAGACCCCTATAGGCCTCGGTCTAAAGTACAGTAATGACCAGACCCCTATAGGCCTCGGTCTAAAGTACAGTAATGACCAGACCCCTATAGGCCTCGGACTAAAGTACAGTAATGACCAGACTGTAAGCCTGTAGTGCCGGTCTGAGTCTCAGTATGATCGTGTGTGTGTGTGTGTGCGTGTGTTTGTGCCTGCATGTGTGCGTGCGTGCGTGCGTGCGTGCGTGTGTGCGTGTGTGCGTGTGTGCGTGTAGTGGAAATGTACAACTTTGGAGACAGAACAGGAGATGTCACCTGGGTCATTGAAACAGTAACTCATCTTAGATCCTGTACAGAACATCAGTAATGGGATTAAAATGTAAAATGAGGACAGATTATAGAAAGCAATAAAACACATCCTATTTTGGCAGCGAGTGAGCAGAGCAATCTCACCCCCGGGTCCCTCCTCAGCCTCAGCCTGCAACCCACGCACCAGCTCAGTCTCAACCCTTAGTCCCAGCCTCCCTCCTCAGTCCCAAGCCTTAGTCCCAGCCTCCCTCCTCAGTTCCATCCCGGAGGAGAGAGGACGGAGGAGAGAGGACGGAGGAGAGAGGACGGAGGAGAGAGGACGGAGGGGAGAGGACGGAGGGGAGAGGACGGAGGGGAGAGGACGGAGGGGAGAGGACGGAGGAGAGAGAACGGAGGAGAGAGAACAGAGGACGGAGGAGACGACAGGGGAGAGAGGACGGAGGACGGAGGAGAGAGGACGGAGGAGAGAGGACAGAGGACGGAGGAGAGAGGACAGGGGAGACGACAGGGGAGAGAGGACGGAGGAGAGAGGACGGAGGAGAGAGGACGGAGGACGGAGGAGAGAGGACGGAGGAGAGAGAACGGAGGAGAGAGAACGGAGGAGAGAGAACGGAGGAGAGAGGACAGGGGACGGAGGACGGAGGAGAGAGAACGGAGGAGAGAGGACAGAGGACGGAGGACAGAGGACGGAGGAGAGAGGACGGAGGAGAGAGGACGGAGGAGAGAGGATGGAGGAGAGAGGACAGGGGAGAGAGGACGGAGGATGGAGGAGAGAGGACGGAGGTGAGAGGACGGAGGAGAGAGAACGGAGGAGAGAGGACAGAGGACGGAGGTGAGAGGACGGAGGTGAGAGGACGGAGGAGAGAGGACAGGGGAGAGAGGACGGAGGACGGAGGAGAGAGGACGGAGGAGAGAGGACGGAGGAGAGAGGACGGAGGAGAGAGGACAGAGGACGGAGGTGAGAGGACGGAGGAGAGAGGACGGAGGAGAGGACGGGGGAGAGAGGACGGAGGAGAGAGGACGGAGGAGAGAGGACGGGGGAGAGAGGACGGAGGACGGAGGAGAGAGGACAGAGGACGGAGGTGAGAGGACGGAGGAGAGAGGACGGAGGAGAGAGGAGAGAGGACGGAGGAGAGAGGAGAGAGGACGGAGGAGAGAGGAGAGAGGAGAGAGGAGAGAGGAGAGAGGACGGAGGAGAGAGGACGGAGGAGAGAGGACGGAGGAGAGGACGGGGGAGAGAGGACGGAGGAGAGAGGACGGGGGAGAGAGGACGGGGAGAGAGGACGGGGAGTTGAGCATATCCAAATGAGAAAAGGCCATGGGCTAGCTAGCTAGCTAGCTTAGTCTGCTGGCTATCCATTTCAATGCCTATGTTGCTAAATAAAAGGCCAACATTTTCTGGAAACATTGTATGCTGCATTAAATCAGACATACTGTATCTTCTCCATTCTACCAATATTTTTGGTAAAGGGGATATTTGTTCTTGTTTTTACTGCCTCATCTTTCCTGGAAGTTTTAGATACTTGGGAACTTTCAAATTTGAATTCAGTGACATCACAATGAAGGAGGAGGAGCCAGCTAGTAGCTACCTCCCACAAAATGGCGGCAGCGAAGACTTCCACATTCTATTTACTAATCTGCACCATTTCCTCATGTCATCCTCCTATTAACTAGTTGTTTTGCTACAGTAAGATGTGGGATGGATTCACCATCAGATCTGTGCTAGTTTACTAAGGGCTCTATTCAATCCATAGTGTGGAAGTTCAGTTTTACAGTGTGATTTTACATTTAAAGGCAATGTTTCCGTTTTTTAGCAAAGACAGCATTCAAGGTTAATTGCTGCGTCATGTCGGCTCAATCTGAAAATTACCTTTAAATTTCTGTCCACAGTCTGTAACGCTTCTGAAAAACTGATCGAACAGAGCCCTAAATGATGCTCCCATGTTTACTAGTTTAGTCGTGATGCCAGAATGGACATTTTTACACAGTTACTCTGGTTTTTACAGTGAAATGATGTTTTCACTACAACAGTCTGGTTGTAATAACCTCTGAAACCAGCCAGGAAGAATTCATTTGATGTAAGGACAGCAGCATTTTCAAATTCGAACCCTATTCCCTATGAAGTGCACTACTTTAGACTAAAGTCCTCTGGTCAACAGTAGTGCACTCAATGAGGAATAGGGTACGGTTTGGGATGCACCCTAGGTCTCTAATGCTCATTAAGACATTAGGCAGCGGGCCCCAGATGTGGCTGTAGCACCAGCTGCTGCTGTTCGGCTGTAATTAACATGGCAGCAGATCAGCTCTGGTGGGACCAGTATACAGCTCCTGACACTGCACATACCCACTGGTACCTGAGATAGGCAGATGTAAAGGTCCACATCCAACCCACTGTTTCAAACACATCATAATAGCAGGAAAATGTGTAGGCCTGCTCAATTTACAAATACACTGAGAGAAACAGAGGGATGGGATGGAGAGAGAGAAAGGGATGATATGGAGTCATTGATGAGATGGAGAGAGAGAAAGGGATGGGATGGAGAGAGAGAAAGGGATGGGATGGAGAGAGAGAAAGGGATGGGATGGAGAGAGAGAAAGGGATGGGATGGAGAGAGAGAAAGGGATGGGATGGAGAGAGAGAAAGGGATGAGATGGAGAGAGAGAAAGGGATGAGATGGAGAGAGAGAAAGGGATGAGATGGAGAGAGAGAAAGGGATGATATGGAGAGAGAGAAAGGGATGATATGGAGAGAGAGAAAGGGATGATATGGAGACAGGGATGGGATGGAGAGAGACAGAGGGATGGGATCAGAAACCTCTGGACCCCTGGACAAACTCTATCTATGATCAAAAAACGGTGCTATGGCCATAGAAATAGAGTTACTAGAATAGACATTCCCATTAAAGTCAATTTCTTCATTTGTTGTAATCGTTATATCTCTACGGCTGTGGCAGCCTCAGTGACATGGGAGATCCCTAGGGAACATCACAGGCACTGACTTCTATGGTGATGATAACCCATACAAAATGTTCTGTGCTCTGTGCTCTGTGCTCTGTGCTCTGTGCTCTGTGCTCTGTGCTCCTGGGTTAGAAAGCCAAAGGAAGGCAATATAATCATGTAGAAGGAGGGAGAGAAGGGGAAGCTCCGTGTTTCATTCTGTTCTTTAATTGGAACATACATGATGACAGGAGAAATGGGCCATCACAGGGACACAAAGGAATGGCATCTACAGTTTATTTTTGGAACGTGAGGTGTGCAGATAATTGCTGATCTGCCTTGGGGTTCTCAGCCTATATAGTGACAGATAGACAAGTAGACAAAGACAGGCAGGCAGGCAGGCAGGCAGAGAAAGACAGGCAGGCAGAGAGAGAGCAACAGACAGGCAGCCAGACAAGCAGACAGTGTTGAGTGTCCCCCCTTCACAAAACAACTAAAATAATAAAACTTAGACTACAGTGTGGCCTGTAGATTTGAAACTGTGGTGGGATTCAGTCACTTCCTACTTGGACAGAACGCCAACTTTCAGAGCTTTATGGTTTATGATCGTTTAAGGGTGTTTCTAACGTACAAGAACACACACACCACACACACACACACTTTCTTTAAGGCAACAGTGCCACCTCCTGGTGCTTTAAAGCAGGAACGGATGATTTTATGAGTTATATTTATATATATTTTTATTTAACTTTGTTTTAACTACGCAAGTCAGTTAAGAACAAATTCTTATTTTACAATGACGGCCTACCAGAAGACAAAAGGCCTCCTGCTGAGACGGGGGCGGGGATTAAAAACAACTAAATAGGACAAAACATCACGACAAGAGAGACACCACAACACTACATAAAGAGAGACCTAAGGCAACAACACAGTATGGTAGAAACACAACAACAACAACATGGTAGCAACACAACAACATGGTAGCAACACAACATGACAACAACATGGTAGCAACACAACATGACAACAACATGGTAGCATCACAACAACATGGTAGCAACACAACAACAACACAACATGACAACAACATGGTAGCAACACAGCATGACAACAACATGGTAGCAACACAACACGACAACAACATGGTAGCAACACAACATGACAACATGGTAGCAACACAACAACAACATGGTAGCAACACAACAACAACATGGTAGCATCACAACATGACAACAACATGGTAGCAACACAACATGATAACATGGTAGCAACACAGCATTGTAGCAACATAACAACAACATGGTAGCAACACAGCATTGTAGCAACACAACAACAACATGGTAGCATCACATGACAACAACATGGTAGCAACACAACAACAACATGGTAGCAACACAACAACATGGTAGCAACACAACATTACAACATGGTAGCAACACAACAACAGCATGGTAGCAACACAACAACAACATGTTAGCAAGACAACATGGTACAAACATTATTGGTCACAGACAACAGAACAAAGGGCAAGAAGGTAGAGACAACAATACTCAAAGCAGCCACAACTGTCAGGAAGAGTGTCCATGATTGAGTCTTTAAATGAAGAGATCGAGATAAAACTGTCCAGTTTGAGTGTTTGTTGCAGCTCGTTCCAGTCGCTAGCTGCAGCGAACTGAAAAGAGGAGCGGGGATGTGTGTGCTTTGGAGACCTTTAACAAAATGTGACTGGCAGAACGGGTGTTGTATGTGGAGGATGAGGGCTGCAGTACACATCTCAGATAGAGGGGAATGAGGCCTAAGAGGGTTTTATAAATAAGCATCAACCAGTGGGTCTTGTGACGGGTATACAGAGATGACCAGTTTACAGAGGAGTATAGAGTGCAGTGATGTGTCTTATAAGGAGCATTGGTGGCAAATCTGATGGCCAAATGGTAAAGAACATCTAGCCGCTCGAGGGCACCCTTACCTGTGGATCTATAAATTATGTCTCCGTAATCTAGCATGGGTATGATGGTCATTTAAATCAGGGTTAGTTTAGCAGCTGGGGTGAAAGAGGAACGATTACGATAGAGGAAACCAAGTCTAGATTTAACTTTAGCCAAACGTTGCAGTCTTGAGAAAAAAAAGCAAACTAATTACAATTGAACGTGATACAGTAAGTGTTTAATTTGCATGCAGTTGTTTTTTCGTTGTAAAGGATCAGGCACCTCTCTGGATCCTGCAGCCGAGAGTATCAGGTGTGTCACTTCAGCTTCCATTTCCCCCAGTAAGTAGTTGATTGATTGGTTAGATTTATTAGATAACCAAAACGAGACAGCTGCTTCAGCCTCAGAGTTACAGTTACATACATCAAAAAGTATCAGGTATAAAAACATATCTGAGGATCGTCATACAATTCATAACAGATTATTATTATTATTATTATTATTAAAACGGAATAAAATGAGTTATTTCACCTTTAAGGTTCGCAGCAAATAAACTTTTCAGTTTTGATCTTTTTGTGGTTGTGAAACAACAGAGATATGTGAAACAACAGAGATATGTGAAACAACAGAGATATGTGAAACAACAGAGATATGTGAAACAACAGAGATATGTGGAACAACAGAGATATGTGAAACAACAGAGATATGTGAAACAACAGAGATATGTGGTTGTGAAACAACAGAGATATGTGGTTGTGAAACAGAGATATGTGAAACAACAGAGATATGTGAAACAACAGAGATATGTGAAACAACAGAGATATGTGAAACAACAGAGATATGTGAAACAACAGAGATATGTGAAACAACAGAGATATGTGAAACAACAGAGATATGTGGTTGTGAAACAGAGATATGTGAAACAACAGAGATATGTGAAACAACAGAGATATGTGAAACAACAGAGATATGTGAAACAACAGAGATATGTGGTTGTGAAACAGAGATATGTGGTTGTGAAACAGAGATATGTGAAACAACAGAGATATGTGAAACAACAGAGATATGTGAAACAACAGAGATATGTGAAACAACAGAGATATGTGAAACAACAGAGATATGTGAAACAACAGAGATATGTGGAACAACAGAGATATGTGAAACAACAGAGATATGTGAAACAACAGAGATATGTGAAACAACAGAGATATGTGGAACAACAGAGATATGTGAAACAACAGAGATATGTGAAACAACAGAGATATGTGAAACAACAGAGATATGTGAAACAACAGAGATATGTGGAACAACAGAGATATGTGAAACAACAGAGATATGTGAAACAACAGAGATATGTGAAACAACAGAGATATGTGGAACAACAGAGATATGTGGTTGTGAAACAGAGATATGTGGTTGTGAAACAGAGATATGTGGAACAACAGAGATATGTGGTTGTGAAACAGAGATATGTGGAACAACAGAGATATGTGGAACAACAGAGATATGTGGAACAACAGAGATATGTGAAACAACAGAGATATGTGGTTCAATCAACGCTGTGGAGCTTTGCAGCTCCTTCAGGGTCATCTTTGGTCTCTTTGTTGCCTCTCTGATTAATGCCCTCCTTGTCCGGTCTGTGAGTTTTGGATGGCGGCCCTCTCTTGGCAGGTTTGTTGTGGTCCCATATTCTTTCCATTTTTAATAATGGATTTAATGGTGCTCCGTGGGATGTTCAAAGTTTCTGATATTTTGTTATAACACAACCATGATCTGTACTTCTCCACAACTTTGTTCCTGACCTGTTTGGCGAGCTCCCTGGTCTTCATGGTGCTGCTTGCTTGGTGGTGTTGCAGACTCTGGGGCCTTTCAGAACAGGTGTATATATACTGAGATCATGTGACACTTAGATTGCACACAGGTGGACTTTATTTGACTAATTATGTGATTTCTGAAGGTAATTGGTTGCACCAGATCTTATTTAGGGGCTTCATGGCAAAGGGGAGGGGCTTCATAGCAAAGGGGAGGAGCTTCATAGCAAAGGGGAGGAGCTTCATAGCAAAGGGGGTGAATTCATAGCAAAGGGGGGGCTTCATATCAAAGGGGAGGAGCTTTATAGCAAAGGGGAGGGGCTTCATAGCAAAGGGGGTGAATTCATATATACGCACCACTTTTCATTTTTTTTATTTATTTATTATTATTATTTTTTGACCTTACAAATTTGAACTATTTTGTGCATTACATGAAATCCAAATAAAAATCCATTTAAATTACAGGTTGTAAGGCAACAAAATAGGAAAAACGCCAAGGGGGATGAATACTTTTGCATAGCACTATATGTGATAGGTTCATGTGAAACAACATTGATATGTGATACATGGTTGTGAAATAACAGTTTGTTTACATCCATGTTAGTGAGCATTTCTCCTTTTCCAAGATAATCCATCCACCTGTCAGGTGTGGAAGCTGATTAACTTCCTATGGCTGCAGGGGCAGTATTGAGTAGCTTGGATGAAAGGTGCCCAGAGTAAACTGCCTGCTCCTCAGTCCCAGTTGCTAATATATGCATATTATTATTAGTATTGGATAGAAAACACTCTGAAGTTTCTAAAACTGTTTGAATGATGTGAGTATAACATAACTGATATGGCAGGCAAAAACCTGAGAAGAAATCCAAACAGGAAGTGGGAAATCTGAGGTTTGTCGATTTTCAACCCAGCCCCTATTGAATACATAGTGGGATATAGGTTATGTTGCACTTCCTAAGGCTTCCACTAGATGTCAATCGTCTTTAGAAACTTGTTTGAGGATTCTACTGTGAAGTGGGACCGAATGAGACCGGAATGAGTCAGAGATCTGTCAGAAACCGTCTCAGAGAAGCTCCTCTGCGTGCTCGTCGTCCTCGCCATGGTCTTGACCCGACTGTAGTTCTGCATTGTAACTGACTTCAGTGAGAAAATGCTCACATTTGATGGCCATTGGCCTAGCTGGAGAAGTGTCCTCTTTATGGATGAACCCACGTTTCAACAGCACCGGGCAGATGGCAGACAGAGTGTATGGTGTTGTGTGGGTGAGCGGTTTGCTGATGTCAATGTTGTGAACAGAGTGCCCCATGGTGGCTGTGGGGTTATGGTATGGGGCAGGTATGAGCTATGTACAACGAACACAATTGCATTTTATCAATGGAAATTGTCATGCAGAGTTACCGTGACGAGATCCATTGTCATCACCTCATGATAATGCACAGCCCCATGTCGCAAGGATCTGTACACAATTCCTGGAAGCTGAACATGTCCCAGTTCTTCCATGGCCTGCATACTCACCAGACATGTCACCCATTGAGCATGTTTGGGATGCTCTGGATCAGCGGTTCCCAAAGTTTTTAATCCCGGACCCCTTCAAATATTCACCCTCCAGCTGAGTAAACCCCTCTAGCACCAGGGTCAGAGCACTCTCAAACAACTACCTCTTCCCCTACTGTATTTATTTATTTTGCTCCTTTTCACCCCAGTATTTCTACTTTGCACACTCATCTACTCATCTACCATTCCAGTGTTTTACTTGCTATGTGGTATTTACTTCACCACCATGGCCTATTTATTGCCTTTACCTCCCTTATCTCACCTCATTTGCTCACATTGTATATAGACTTATTTTTCTATTGTATTATTGACTGTATGTTTGTTTTACTCCATGTGTAACTCTGTGTCGTTGTTTGTGTCGAACTGCTGTGCTTTATCTTGGCCAGGTCGCAGTTGTAAATGAGAACTTGTTCTCAACTGGCCTACCTGGTTAAATAAAGGTGAAATAAATAAATAAAAACTCTCAAATGTTGTTTTTTTTGTCATCATTGTAAGCCTGCCACACACACTATACAATACATGTATTAAACATAAGAATGAGTGTGTTTTTGTCACAACCCGGCTTGTGGGAAGTTTACAAAGAGCTCTTCTAGGACCAGGGAACAGATAATAATATAATAATAACCAATCATTTTGCTCTTTATTTAACCATCTAAAAATATAAAACGTTATTTGTTCATTGAATAACTCACCACAGGTTAATGAGAAGGCTGTGCTTGAAAGGATGCACATAACTCTGTAATGTTGGGTTGTATTGAAGAGTCTCAGTCTTAAATCATTTTCCACACACAGTCTGTGCCTGTATTTAGTTTTCATGCTAGTGAGGGCTGAGAATCCACTCTAACATAGGTACGTGGTTGCAAAGAGCATCAGTGTCTTAACAGCACGATTTGCCAAGGCAGGATACTCTGAGTGCAGCCCTATCCAGAAATCTGGCAGTGGCTTCTGATTAAATTACATTTTCACAGAACCGCTTGTTGCAATTTCCGTGAGGCTCTCTTGTTCAGATATCGGTAAGTGGACTGGAGGCAGGGCATGAAAGGGATAACGAATCCAGTTGTTTGTGTTGTCCATTTCAGGAAAGTATCTGCGTAATTGGCACCCAGCTCACTCAGGTGCTTCGCTATATAACATTTGAATTGTCCGTAAGCTTGAGTTAATTTACACACAAAAAAATCATACAATGATGGAAAGACCTGTGTGTTGTCCTTGTTAATACAGACGGAGAAGAGCTCCAACTTCTTAATCATCGCCTTTGTCTCCCTGTCATGGCTTTTCCACCATCAGGACCGTTAGTGGAATTCCTGCGAGAGAGTAACGGTTAATGTGATTGGATGAGTAACAGTTAATGTGATTGGATGAGTAACAGTTAATGTGATTGGATGAGTAACAGTTAATGTGATTGGATGAGTAACGGTTAATGTGATTGGATGAGTAACGGTTAATGTGATTGGATGAGTAACGGTTAATGTGATTGGATGAGTAACGGTTAATGTGATTGGATGAGTAACGGTTAATGTGATTGGATGAGTACCGGTTAATGTGATTGGATGAGTAACGGTTAATGTGATTGGATGAGTAACGGTTAATGTGATTGGATGAGTAACGGTTAATGTGATTGGATGAGTAACGGTTAATGTGATTGGATGAGTAACGGTTAATGTGATTGGATGAGTAACGGTTAATGTGATTGGATGAGTAACGGTTAATGTGATTGGATGAGTAACGGTTAATGTGATTGGATGAGTAACGGTTAATGTGATTGGATGAGTAACGGTTAATGTGATTGGATGAGTAACGGTTAATGTGATTGGATGTTCATTACTTGACAAGGCTTCCTGTATTTGACATTGTGTTGTTATTTCACTGAACACTAGATTATTTTTGGCAATGAAATGAGGCTACTCAGGTGTGGGAAAAAAAAAACTCAACCAAATGTATACGGAAAATATACATGGACTGTTTGAAAATGTGAAGAATAGAAACTTTAAAAAATATATTATAAAAAAAAAAGTGAATTACATTTTTATTTGGCGTACCCCAGTTTGGGGATCGACGTGTACGACAGCGTGTTCCAGTTCCCGCCAATATCCAACAACTTCACACAGTCATTGAAGAGGAGTGGGACAACATTCCACAGGCCACAATCAACAGCCTGATCAACTCTATGTGAAGGAGATGTGTCACACTGCACAAGGCAAATTATGGTCACACCAGATACTGACTGGTTTTCTGATCCACGCCAGATACTGACTGGTTTTTTGATCCACGCCAGATACTGACTGGTTTTCTGATCCACACCAGATACTGACTGGTTTTCTGATCCACGCCAGATACTGACTGGTTTTCTGATCCACACCAGATACTGACTGGTTTTCTGATCCACGCCAGATACTGACTGGTTTTCTGATCCACGCCAGATACTGACTGGTTTTCTGATCCACACCAGATACTGACTGGTTTTCTGATCCACACCAGATACTGACTGGTGTTCTGATCCACACCAGATACTGACTGGTGTTCTGATCCACACCAGATACTGACTGGTTTTCTGATCCACACCAGATACTGACTGGTTTTCTGATCCACACCAGATACTGACTGGTTTTCTGATCCACACCAGATACTGACTGTTTTCTGATCCACACCAGATACTGACTGGTGTTCTGACACCAGATACTGACTGGGTTTCTGATCCACACCAGATACTGACTGGGTTTCTGATCCACACCAGATACTGACTGGGTTTCTGATCCACACCAGATACTGACTGGGTTTCTGATCCACACCAGATACTGACTGGTGTTCTGATCCACACCAGATACTGACTGGGTTTCTGATCCACACCAGATACTGACTGGGTTTCTGATCCACACCAGATACTGACTGGGTTTCTGATCCACACCAGATACTGACTGGTTTTCTGATCCACACCAGATACTGACTGGTTTTCTGATCCACGCCAGATACTGACTGGTTTTCTGATCCACGCCAGATACTGACTGGTTTTCTGATCCACACCAGATACTGACTGGTTTTCTGATCCACACCAGATACTGACTGGTGTTCTGATCCACACCAGATACTGACTAGTGTTCTGATCCACACCAGATACTGTCTGGTTCTCTGATCCACACCAGATACTGATTGGGTTTCTGATCCACACCAGATACTGTCTGGTTCTCTGATCCACACCAGATACTGTCTGGTTCTCTGATCCACACCAGATACTGATTGGGTTTCTGATCCACACCAGATACTGACTGGGTTTCTGATCCATGCCCCTACTTTTATTTAAAGGTATCTGTTGACCAACAGATGCATACTACAACAGAGGTGAATTTCCTACGATACTTTGAAACAGTTTAATAAATTCAATTTTAGGATCAGTTAGGATCACCACTTTATTTTAAGAATGTGGAATGTCAGAATAATAGTAGAGAGAATTATTTATTTCAGATTTGATTTATTTCATCACATTCCCAGTGGGTCAGAAGTTTACATATACTCAATTAGTATTTGGTAGCATTACCTTTAAATTGTTTAACTTGGGTCAAATGTTTCAGGTAGCATTCCACAAGCTTCCCACAATACGTTGGGTGAATTTTGCCCCATTCCTCCAGACAGAGCTGGTGTGACTGAGTCAGGTTTGTAGGCCTCCTTGCTCGCACACACTTTTTAAGTTCTGCCCACACATTTTCTATAGGATTGAGGTCAGGGCTTTGTGATGGCCACTCCAATACCTTGACTTTGTTGTCCTTAAGCCATTTTGCCACAACTTTGGAAGTATGCTTGGGGTCATTGTCCATTTGGAAGACCCATTTGCAACCAAGCTTTAACTTCCTGACTGATGTCTTGAGATGTTGCTTCAATATATTCACATACTTTTCCTACCTCATGATGCCATCTATTTTGTGAAGTGCACCAGTCCCTCCTGCAGCAAAGCACCCCTACAACATGATGCTGCCACCCCCGTGCTTCACGATTGGGATGGTGTTCTTCAGCTTGCAAGCATCCCCCTTTCTCCCTCCAAACATAACGATGGTCATTATGGCCAAACAGTTCTATTTTTGTTTCATCAGACCAGAGGACATTTCTCCTAAAAGTACGATCTTTGTCCCCATGTGCAGTTGCAAACCGTAGTCTGGCTTTTTATGGTGGTTTTGGAGCAGTGGCTTCTTCCTTGCTGAGCAGCCTTTCAGGGTAATGTCGATATAGGACTCGTTTTACTGTGGGTATAGATACTTTTGTACCTGTTTCCTCCAGAATCTTCACAATGTCCTTTACTGTTGTTCTGGGATTGATTTGCACTTTTCGCACCAAAGTACGTTCACCTCTAGGAGACAGAACGCATCTCCTTCCTTCTCCTTAGTCCCCTTTCTGCATCTACAACCAGGTCTTCATTTTTATTCCATTCCCGGCCTTGGCCTATCAGACACTATTCCCAGCTCTGTGGTGGACATTGAAAGGAACATATTCTCTATAATAGACACAGAAGCAGACAAGGAGGAAGTGTTGGGATGTACATCAAGCATACCATACCCTCTCACAGGAGACCTGAGCTCGAGTTGGATGAGAAATCTGACCACACGCAAGAAACAGGAGTGTATCTAAAAATCAGTTCACACACACACACACACACACACACACACACACACACACACACACACACACACACACACACACACACACACACACACACACACACACACACACACACACACACACACACACACACACACACACACACACACACACACACACACACACACACCAAACCAGTTGAACAAATAACAAATGGAATAAATAAAACAGAAATGGACAGAAACATATTGTTGGCTTAAAAGTTCCAAGAAATATTATATTTGTTTTTTTTATCATTATGTGGTAATTGTATGTAGATTGATGAGGGTAAAAAACAACAACAATTTAATCCATTTTAGAATAAGGCTGTAACGTAACAAAATGTGGGGAAAAAAAGTCAAGGGGTCTGAATACTTTCCGAATGCGTGTGTATATCATTTTGGTTTGTTTGTCTGTCTGTATAGTGTCCAAGCAACATACGGACCCTGCTCTGAAACCCAGGTTACGTCCCAAATCACACTCTATTCCCGATATAGTGCACTACTGGTACAAATAGGAGACTTGAGAGAAATTGCTAATACAGGTAAACAAAAAAAGTAGCTAAAAACGAAGCCGTTCGCCAGGAAACAGATTTCCATGACCTTTATTACCAGGAAGTTGTTTTTACGACATTGTGCAAGTAACCTATTGGTTAGGACAGTGTTTCCCAACCCTGGTCTCCAACACCACACATTTTTGTTCTAGCCCTACACCTCATCCAGCTCATTGAGGCAAGGTAGCCTAGTGGTTAGATCGTTGGGACTAGTAGTAACCGAAAGGGTTGCTGGATCGAATCCCCCGAGCTGACAAGGTAAACATCTGTCATTCTGCCCCCTGAACAAGTCAGTTAACCCATTGGTTCCTAGACCAGTTAACCCATTGGTTCCTAGACCAGTTAACCCACTGTTCCTAGACCAGTTAACCCACTGGTTCCTAGACCAGTTAACCCACTGGTTCCTAGACCAGTTAACCCACTGGTTCCCATTGAAAATAAGAATTTGTTCTTCAAACTGACTTGCCTTGTTAAATAAATGTTAAAGTAAAAAAATAAAAATGGAGGACTTGATGACTAGTTGACAAGTTGAATCAGGTGTGCTTGTCCAATAAGAATGTGTCCTGTTGGGGGGATACTGGAGGAATGCTGCCACTCCAAGGCTGTGGCTCATTGGACACGCCCATCCCCTCTAACACTGGACACGCCCACCCCCTCTAACATTGGACACGCCCATCCCCTCTAACATTGGACACGCCCATCCCCTCTAACATTAGACACGCCCATCCCCTCTAACATTGGACACGCCCATCCCCTCTAACATTGGACACGCCCATCCCCTCTAACATTGGACACGCCCATCCCCTCTAACATTGGACACGCCCATCCCCTCTAACATTGGACAATCCCATCCCCTCTAACACTGGACACGCCCATCCCCTCTAACACTGGACACGCCCATCCCCTCTAACACTGGACACGCCCATCCCCTCTAACACTGGACACGCCCATCCCCTCTAACACTGGACACGCCCATCCCCTCTAACACTGGACACGCCCATCCCCTCTAACACTGGACACGCCCATCCCCTCTAACACTGGACACGCCCATCCCCTCTAACACTGGACACGCCCATCCCCTCTAACACTGGACACGCCCATCCCCTCTAACACTGGACACGCCCATCCCCTCTAACACTGGACACGCCCATCCCCTCTAACACTGGACACACTAACACTGGACACGCCCATCCCCTCTAACACTGGACACGCCCATCCCCTCTGACACTGGACACGCCCATCCCCTCTAACACTGGACACGCCCATCCCCTCTAACATTGGACACGCCCATCCCCTCTAACATTGGACACGCCCATCCCCTCTAACATTAGACACGCCCATCCCCTCTAACATTACACACGCCCATCCCCTCTAACATTACACACGCCCATCCCCTCTAACATTACACGCCCATCCCCTCTAACATTAGACACGCCCATCCCCTCTAACATTAGACACGCCCATCCCCTCTAACATTAGACACGCCCATCCCCTCTAACCCTGCCTCCAGGTCAAGAGTACCAAAACTTGGAGGAGAGAAAAGATGACTTGAAGGTGGAATAAAATTGTCATTGCAAGGACAAAAGTCAAGAGCGAAAACAAGTTATTTGACCAAATGAACTTTAAAGATTGGATGCAAACAACAACTGAATGTTTTGAAAATCATTTTCAATGTGTTTGAATTTGACATTTTTTTTCATACAATTCACTTTTTTGTTTTTGATAATTATGTTTGTTTTTTTACATTTCAGTTTCACCATGCATTACTTCCCAATTATTTTTTTCATTTCTGTTCTTTTTCTTTTTGGGTCAATTCTTTTGAACTCAAATTGGCTCCAAGGCTTCTCCCCTGTGTGCACTCTGATGTAGCGTTAGATTGCTTGATGTGGTGAAGCATTTCCCGCAGTCAGAGCAGCAGTAAGGCTTCTCGCCAGAATGTTTCCGCAGGTGTCTTTCAAGATATGATGGGAATGGGAAACTCTTCCCACAGTCAGAGCAGGAGTAAGGCTTCTCCCCTGTGTGAGTTCTCCGGTGAGAGGTTAGATGACTTGATGTTGTGAAGCATTTCCCACAGTCAGAGCAGGAGTACGGTTTCTCTCCAGAATGTTTTCGCAGGTGTATTTCAAGATATGATGGGAATGGGAAACTCTTCTCACAGTGAGGACAGTGGTGAGGCTTCTCTCCAGTGTGCGTTCGATGGTGCACGTTCAAGCCACTTAGTTGGGAGAAACTCATCCCACAGTCAGAACAGGAATAAGGCTTCTCTCCAGAATGTTTCCGCAGATGTCTTTCAAGATATGATGGGAATGGGAAACTCTCCTCACAGTGAGGACAGCGGTGAGGCTTCTCTCCAGTGTGCGTTCGATGGTGCACGTTCAAGCCACTCAGTTGGGAGAAACTCATCCCACAGTCAGAACAGGAATAAGGCTTCTCTCCAGAATGTTTTCGCACGTGTCTTTCAAGATATGAAAGGAACGGGAAACTCTTCTCACAGTGAGGACAGCGGTGAGGCTTCTTCACTTTGCTCACTTTCCGACGTTGCTTGACTGAAGCAGGAAATGTCTCAACTTGGTCAGAGGAGTTAGGCGTCTCTCCTGTGTGAATGACAGCAGAACAACAGATGAACAGGTGTAACACAATCATTGCCTCAAATTATAATAAAAGATGTGCACAATTAAGCAGTACTGAAAATGGATATAGACAACTCTGCTTTAAATGGGAGGTTTCTCTGCTTGAAGTGTATGGAGATCCATGGTGGGGCTACCTTTTTATTTTTATTTTATTCTACCTAGGTTTGTTTTACCTTAATTTTACCTTAATTTAATTAGGCTATGTATTCTATTTACAATGAGTTCTACTACCACTGGTGAGCACCTTTAATCTGAGATTAATGAACTCATTTAAAAAAATTTTATAAAATAATACTCTGACCGGCCTAAACATTCTACATAAAACCTGCTTTTTACCAGGATCAACAGATTCACCAACGTCTTCCTTCTCCTCTCTGTTAATGGTGACATTCAGCCCCAGTGTTTGACTTCTGTCTGCCATCTTCTCTGACGCCATCTCTGGACTCTCTCCTGTGTGAACGAGAACAGACGAACATGTCGAAAGCTGCAATACACATCAAAACTATAGTATTGCAAGTAGTCAACTTGCAGGGGATAAATGTATTTATGTATTACTAAAACCATGTCACAAAGTGGCACGCAAACAACTAAATAACCCAAGTATGTCTTTTAATCTGCCGTGCTCAAGCCACAACAGCAAAAATAGGATAGTGTCTTAACCTGTTGATCCTACCCCCTACTTTTTCGAAACATTCTGTTAAAAATCGCGCAACATTTCAGCGCCCTGCTGCTCATGTAGTGCTCAAGCCACAACAGCAAATGAAAAATAGGATAGTGTCTCAAAAAAATAATAACGTAATCAATCTGTCTGGCTAAAAAGGTAAGTATGAAAACCAGCAGACACCGTTGCCCTCGGACGAGAAAACCTGCCCTTCCTTCCCTGGGTAATCATCGCATTCCCTTCCTTCCCTGGGTAATCATCGCATTCCCTTCCTTCCCTGGGTAATCATCACATTCCCTTCCTTCCCTGGGTAATCATCGCATTCCCTTCCTTCCCTGGGTAATCATCACATTCCCTTCCTTCCCTGGGTAAACATCGCATTCCCTTCCTTCCCTGGGTAATCATCGCATTCCCTTCCTTCCCTGGGTAATCATCGCATTCCCTTCCTTCCCTGGGTAAACATCACATTCCCTTCCTTCCCTGGGTAATCATCACATTCCCTTCCTTCCCTGGGTAAACATCACATTCCCTTCCTTACCTTCCCTGGGTAATCATCACATCCCCTTCCTTACCTGGGTAATCGTCACATTCCCAAATCTTCACTTCCTCCTCTTTATCTTTCGTGATGACATTGAGCAGGAGTGTCTGACTGCTGTCTTTCACTGACGCCATCTCTCCTGTGATGCACAAAACCTGGAAAATAACATAAAAAAAAAAATGTCTGTATGAAATGCAGGACTGTTACATAATTTGAATACTTGCTAGCTAGTTGCCCCCCTCACCCTCACCCCCCGCCTTTGGCTGGCTAAGCTACTAAATAAAGTCTAAAATTGTAAGGTACATGTAGCTGGCTAACGTTAGCTATATGGGGTTTGGGTTTTTAATCTAGCCCTGTACTGGACTGAAGGAGCCTAACTGGACTCTTTAAGCTGAATGCTTCCCAGGTGAAACTATTGGCACATTTATTACTACAGCATTTGGTGATGTTTTTGTTTGTTTTGGTCTCTGGATGTTCGTGCCGACATACATTTTGGTTGTTGTTGTTGAGGCAAGTCAAAGGTCAGAGGTCAGTAGCTGAAGGATAGATACACCCCTTTGTCTGTGATTGGTCAACAGTACCAGTCCTAGTAGGAGTGGGAAAATGAGGTGTTGGTTGTCATTCATCTGTCGAACTGCTTTGCTTTATCTTGGCCAGGTCGCAAGTGTAAATGAGAACTTGTTCTCAACTTGCCTACCTGGTTAAATAAAGGTGAAATAAAAAATTAAATAAAAATTCAAGGAGAGAGGACTAGTTTCCATGCAATTTTTTTTCACTTGTGAAAAACTGCACCAAACATGTTAGGTAGATGTAAAATTGTGCCACTAATAGCTCTTCGGCAAAACCGTCAAAATTAATGACAGATTCCTTGATTTATCAATGATTAATTCTGACTATTTTGAGGAAGTGTTTCTGGCTATGCTGTTGCTACAGTGGCTCAACAGGGACAAACCCTAATATTGCCGCTTTTTTCCCCCCAAGTTTTTCAAGCGAAGGTCATTAGGGAGTATGCGAGCAGACGGTCGCTTCTCTTAGCCGAGGTCTGCTAGGAGCAAACTGAACCTGTATGCCAACACCTTACAGTCCAATGACCTTACATGCTCTCCTTAGAGGCGAAACGGCACTGTCAGCCAAATACTCCATCTAAACTTGAATAAATTCCCAATTGCGGTACGGTTTTAGAAACACAAGGCCCTCTACTTTTTCATATCACATCAAAAATAATTTCACAAATGCAAAAAATATACACTTACTTACTGTATCTGTTTTAAAACAGTGGCAGCAGACGGTATTATTTGATTTGATTTTAGTCTACATGAGTTTATTACGGATAAGAGGAGGAATATTTTTATTTGTCAAAAAGGCAGTAAACCCATCAGTCACCAGAATTAGACCATTGAGGTTTATTGGAAAGGTGCATCAAGCTCATCACCTTGCACTTTCACCACCCTGTGAAATTCATCACAATATATTTAATTTGTAGTTTAATAAAACTACATGGTCTGCTGATCCATAGTGGCAGAACCACACGGCATCACGTGTGAATCACCAATTCACTTCGATATGATACGTTTCCCCACAAGCTATTTCTCACATAATTACATTTTACTGACACAAAAAATATCCCACCATGTCAAACGAACAAATGTATCTATTGCCACAGCTGTAGGGTTTGTGATTTTTCTTTTTATACAGTACGACTTCACAATAAATAAATAAAAAACAGTGGACGGAAATGTGGTTTTACTGAGAAGATACTATCGTCAATAGGTTGCTAAAGGTAGCAAGGCCATGCCTGGCCATTTGCCTTACAACAGACCCCTTCGACTAATGGGGGGGATTCTTACCTGAAGCCTTGTTTTGGTAGCTAAAGCGAAATCATACATTTATTTTTTTGTGAAGTTATTTGTTCATTGTTTGACGAGTAGTGTTATTTATGCCTTGACATCGCCTTCCCCCACCAAAAAAATAAAGATCCCCAAAAACAAACGCAATGTCAATTTCCGCATTTTCTCCTTCGACAGACGAGGTCTGTTGTCAAGCTACACAGATGTAGACTTACGCCACCTGTTGTACGGGAGTGGGAATCACAGGTGTGATATAATCATTATGCAATGTTGGATTCTGTTCATTGGCAAACCGAACAACACACACACCTGAAGAGGTTATATAAATGGAACGGGGTCAAACGTGGTTTCAATATGTTTGATGTGTTTTATGATACCGTTCCATTTAATCCATTCCAGCCTAATACAAAGAGGACGTCCTCCTATAGCTCCTCCCACCAGCCTCTACTGACACACACACACACACACACACACACACACACACACACACACACACACACACACACACACACACACACACACACACACACACACACACACACACACACACACACACACACACACACACACACACACAAAATATCCCTAGTTTAGCCTTTCTGGCCACCATGTTCTCTAAATGAACAAAGATTATTAGCCTGTCCATCAAAGATGTTTCGAAACCATAAGAGGTATGTGCGCCACTACGTCATCATTGGGGCGGCAGTGTAGCCTAGTGGTTAGAGCGTTTGGACTAGTAACTGGAAGGTTGCACGCTCAAACCCCTCAAGCTGACAAGGTACAAATCTGTCGTTCTGCCCCTGAACAGGCAGTTAACCCACTGTTCCTAGGCCGTCATTGAAAATAAGAATTTGTTCTTAACTGACTTGCCTAGTTAAATAAAGGTACAAATAAATCACACGCAGCCTGTAACAACACAATTTGATGGAAACACGTCACTGGTGGGGAAAATGAGCACATTGTTTTGGGGATTTTAGAATATTCGCTGGAAAATCTGTCTCCAATTGGATGGAAACCTAGCTACAGTTTTGTGAATATTGTTAAACCGACCCAATCCTGCTAGATGTTGATTTAAGAGATGAACTCATCTCCTAGATTGTTCTACCATTGTACCACAGATAATTCACTGCGTGAATACATGTAATAATAATATAATATATGCCATTTAGCAGACACTTTTATCCAAAGCGACTTACAGTCATGTGTGCATACATTCTACGTATGGGTGGTCCCGGGGATCGAACCCACTACCCTGGCGTTACAAGCGCCATGCTCTACCAACTGAGCTACAGATGTGAAGCATCCCGTTGCCATATTTGGTAGTGAGAGGAAGCCCGGTGGCGATCAGTGGGAAAAGATTGAACAAGATGGATTTTGACCAATATTCAGCTCAATTTCTCATCAATGAAACATTTGATCTCCATACATCTTTCTGTTTCCAAAACTAAAATCTGTAACAGAGTGTGTTATGGGTGTTTGATGGCACAGTGCTGCCATCTGTTGGTAAATGTTCATTACTGCAACTCTTGTGTTTTACCGGGGTGCTTGAGATACCCGGATGTGTTGTGATGTTCTGAACAAGACTGGTGACTCGCATCAACGCCTCCGTCTCCTCATTTAACATTCAAACAATTATGACGCTCAAGCGTTCCAAATGACGCAACAATACAGTTCCAGACCAGAGAAAGTTCTTGCGGAAGATATTCTTCAGTTCAACACTAAAACTGCGCTTTGACACGTGTGATTTGAGGTGAGTCAAATGTTTACGAAAGTTTACAATACATTAATCGTCCGCTAGCCTACTTAGCCTATCATTCTGTCATGGTAAGATAACACATGTGAAGGTGAACGTTAATATATTTGAAATATGTTTTCTTTCTGACATTATATAGCTAGCCTTATAAAATAAAATTATTTATTATGGCTTTGTTATTTCTGTTGCTATCAATCACTCCATCTGTATCTACTCTTCTGTCTGTCAGACTATCTGAATTGTCTGTGTACTGTCTAGCCAGCTCATGCCAGAAAGGTTCTTTCACATAGGCTCATATTCACAAAGTCTCATAGAAGGAGTGCTGATCAATAATCAGTTTGGTCTTTTAAATCAAACTGAATACGTTTTGATGGACAGGAGGCGACCTGATCCTAGATCAGCACTCCTACCCTGAAACACTTTGTGAACACAATCCAGGTGTACTGTGATTATGAAGTTGTGATGAGGTATTATTATATTAGTTGTGCTGATGCATGATGGGTTGTAGGCTAGAGCTTGAGGACTCAACTCTGAAGACTATTTCTGAATTCACTGACCTGGTGAGTAAATGTTGTGTACAATGGCACCATCTAGTGACAGAAACATAGAAACACATTGTTGCTGAATGAAGGTATCTCTTTATTTTCCAGAAATAAAACTTGTAGACCTTTCCTGCAGTCTCTGAGGAGATGGACACCTCTTCTTCTTCTGGACGATCTCCGTCTCCTACTGGGACTGTCTTCTTACCCCCTCCTATCATATGGAACAGTCTGTAAGTCATTCATCACATAACCTAGCTCTGGTCCAGGGCATTATGTGTCCTACTGGGACTGTCTTCTTACCCCCTCCTATCATATGGAACAGTCTGTAAGTCATTCATCACATAACCTAGCTCTGGTCCAGGGCATTATGTGTCCTACTGGGACTGTCTTCTTACCCCCTCCTATCATATGGAACAGTCTGTAATCATTCATCAGTCATTCATCACATAACCTAGCTCTGGTCCAGGGCATTATGTGTCCTACTGGGACTGTCTTCTTACCCCCTCCTATCATATGGAACAGTCTGTAAGTCATTCATCACATAACCTAGCTCTGGTCCAGGGCATTATGTGCGGCTTGCTGAAGGAAGGCTCAGTGTCTGCAAGCTGTACGTAACGCCCTGGACCAGAGTGACACATTACCCACCTCTGGCCATCATGGACAGTCAACTCATCACATTCATGTACTGTAAGTCACAGTTGTGTGATGTGTTATTAAAGACAGTTACATTGAGCAGAAGTTGAATTATTATTTTAATATTGTAGTAAATTGTCTGAGTTCACTTCCTAAATAATGTGTTGACATTCCTTTGCTCCCAGCTACAAGCAGGCAGAGATGGAGGTTCACTTCCCGAGAGAAGAGAAGAAGACCTGTACAGAGAAGGAAGCCCACATGCTTGAGTTGATGGGGAAGGATCGAACGATCCGAAACCAGAAGAAGGAGATGGACAGACTTCAAGTGTGCCTCTGGGAGGAGGAAAAGAAGAAGAGGAATGGTGGAACAGAGAAGGGCAAGGTCATTGAAGAATTACAGTCTGAGACAGACAATCTCCGAGCCCTTTTAAAAGATGAAAGGAGGAGAAGAAGAGTAGAAAGGGGTATAATGACAGAGTGGAAGGCTGAGATCCTGAGACTGAGGGAGGCAGAGAGCCAGAGGGAGGCAGAGTGCCAGAGGGAGGCAGAGAGCCAGAGAGAGACAGAGAGAGATGCAGAGAGAGAGAGAGATGCTGAGAGAAAGAGAGATGCAGAGAAAGAGAGAAAGGCAGAGAGACAGAGAGAAGCAGAGAGACAGAGAGAAGCAGAGCGAGAGAGGGAATCAGAGAGACAGAGGGGGGCAGAGAGACAGAGGGAAGCAGAGATACAGAGGGACGCAGAGAGACTGAGGGAAGCAGAGAGACAGAGGGAGGCAGAGAGACAGAGGGAAGCAATGGAGCACCAGAGAAAACTGCAGGAGATCCACAGACTCAAACAACTGCTGGATCTACTGATGGTGGACCTACAACTGGCCCACGTAAGACATGTCATTGTTATTATTAAAAGGCAGTGTATATTTACCCAGCTGAAAATGAATAGTGGCAGACAGCGGTACGCTAACCCAATGTTAACTTTTATTCCTTTCCTTAACCCTGACCTTAACCTCACTGAAACTATACCTAACCTTTACCTTAACCCAACCCTAGGTCCTGAACCTAACCTTCATTTATCTCAACCCCTATGCCTTTCTTCTGCCGGTTGAATATCCACTTCCTTATTAACGTCATTACTGTTGTTGTTGTTGATAACTGTATCTGTGCAGGTTGTAAATAACTGCATTAGTGAAGCATCATTTGTAGGAGTAATTTCTACAAGCATAAACATCAGAGGCAACATTGTTGTAACATCACACAAATTGTAACAGGAATTTCTCAAACCTCTAACTGAATGGGTAAGAAGGTTGTGTGTTTGTATTTGTACACATTTTGGACATGATTGATACCATAAAATGTCTCGTCATTTTTTCAAACCATGATAATACATTAATTGACAATGCACTGTCCAGATGAATTGATCAAAATGACCCTGCTATTGATGTTGTCCAGTGTTTGATTCAATTACCCAGCTCTAGGTTGTATTTCTGTGTATCATTCTCTGCAAATCCTTTGAAAGTATGTCTTGGTCATAGATTATCACTAATTTTACCTTTTAAAATGAAGCAAGAGATTGAGAGATTGAGGCTATGGCAGAAAGTCATGGAGGATCAGCGACCAAGACTGGCCTGGAACAACAAACCTATTGAGACAGGAAGAGAGAGGGAAAGAGAGAGGGAAAAAGAGAGAGACAGGGAGATTGAAAGGGAGAGAAAAGCAGAATTGGAAAGACAAGAAATGAAGAAGAAAGTGGAACAGGCAGAAGAAACGATAAAAGCGTTAGAACGAGAGATTGAGAGATTGAAAAAGATTGAGAAGGAAATCATATTTGAAAGAGAAAGAGACGTGCGTATTGCAGAGAATGAGAAAGTCAAACTGGTTAACGAAAAGGTAAAAGAGTTAGAGAGAGAGGTTGAGAGACTGAAAGAAGATATGACAACAAAAGAGATTCAATACAAAATCAAATTTGAAAGAGCGAAAGAAGCGTTTAGAAGACAGAATGAGAGAGTGAAACAGGTTAACCAAAATGTACTAGTGTTAGACAGAGAGGTTGTGAGAATGAAAGAAGAGATTAGATTGAAAGACGAGACTGAACCAGAGAGAACATTTGATAGAGACAGAGAGAGAGAAAATGATTGGAGACGAAGTGAAGAGGAGATGAAAAATAGAGTGGAGAGAGAGATGGAGATGGAGACGGCCCTCCTCAATGACAAAAAGACGTCTGAATTGGAGGAAGTCTTCAAGAAAATCAAGGAACAGCGGATAGAATTAGAAAATATGGAAACAGACAAATATAAATGGACACAGAACCAAATGGACATGGAGGAGAAGATGGAGGGTGAGCACAACAAACAGAAAGAGGTAGAAAGAAAGAGAATGGAGAAAATACCAAAACAGAGACAAGAAGAAGATGAGAAGAAGAAGGAGATGGAGAGAAGAAGAAGAGGAGAGACGCAAACAGAAGCACATAGAGATGGAAGAGGAAGAAAGAGAGAGGGAGAAAGAGAGACAGAGAGAGATCAAAAGAAAGAGAATGGAGAAGAGACAGAAAATTATGGAAAGAGAAGAAGAGAGACAGAGAGAGATTGAAAGAGAGATTGAAGAAGAAAGATGTGAACAGAAGCAAATAGAGATGGAAGAGGAAGAAAGAGAGAAAGAGAGGAGAGAGAGATTGAAAGAAAGAATGGAGAAGAACAGAAAATTTGAAAGAAAGAGAAAGAGAAGAGAACAGAAAATTATGGAGAGAAGAAGAGAGACAGAGAGAGATTGAAAGAGAGATTGAAGAAGAAAGATGTGAACAGAAGCAAATAGAGATGGAAGAGGAAGAAAGAGAGAGGGAGAAAGAGAGACAGAGAGAGATTGAAAGAGAGAATGAAGAAGAACTATTTGAACAGAAGCAAATAGAGATGGAAGAGGAAGAAAGAGAGAGGGAGAAAGAGAGACAGAGAGAGATTGAAAGAGAGAATGAAGAAGAACTATTTGAACAGAAGCAAATAGAGATGGAAGAGGAAGAACGAGAGAGGGAGAAAGAGAGACAGAGAGAGATTGAAAGAGAGAATGAAGAAGAACTATTTGAACAGAAGCAAATAGAGATGGAAGAGGAAGAAAGAGAGAGGGAGAAAGAGAGACAGAGAGAGATCAAAAGAAAGATAATGGAAAAGAGACAAAAACATATCGGAGGAGAAGAGAGACAGAAAGAGATTGAAAGAGAGAATGAAGAACAACTATTTGAACAGAATCAAAAAGAGATGGAAGATGAAGAACGAGAAGAAGAGAGACAGAGAGCGATCGAAGAGAAAGAGAGACAGAGAGAGATGGGAGAGAAAGAAAGACGACAACAACAAGAGGAGAGAAAGATCATGTTTGAGAGAGATCAAGAAGAAGAAAATATATGGAAACAGAAGCAAATTGACATGGAGAAGGAGGGAAGAGAGAGGGAGAACAAGAGACAGAGAGAGATAGAAGAGATACACAGACGACAACAACAAGAGGAGAGACAGAAACAAAAGGAGAAGGAGAAAGAAAGGGAGAAAGACAATGACAATCAGAGAGAGATGGAATTAAGAGATCAGCAACAGAAAGAAAAGATGATTATGAGAGAAAGGGAGGAAGCAGGAAGAAGAAAGGAGGGGCAGAAAAATATTTTAGGGGAAATTGAGGGACAGAATGAACTGGAGATAGAACAGGAGAGAGAGATGGAAGAAAAGCAGGAAGTGATTAAGGAAGCAGAGGAAGAGTACAGGGAAAGAGAAGAGAGAGGAAAGGAAGTAAGCATGAAGAAACATGTAGTAGTTAATGTTAAAGCAAAAGCACGGGAAGTCTTCAATAGGCGTAAAGAGAGGAGGTTAGAAGTGTTGAAGGGGGAACGAGAACACATAGAAAGAGGACAACAAATCAGGAGGGAGAAGGAGGAAAGACGGCTGGAGATGGAAAGAAAACAGGAGAGGGCAAGACAACAAGAGGAGCAGGATAGAAAACGAGAGATTGAAATTGCTAGACAGAAAGAAATGTTGAGACTAAGAGAGGAGGAGAGGCAGAGAGAGGATGAGAGAGAGGAGGAGAGAAAGAGAGCCATTGAAGGCCATTTAGCTTTAATCAGAGAGAGAGAGAAGATTTTAGAGGTAAAGAAAAAAGAGGAGATCCTTGAGTACAAGAGGGGTGACTTAGAGGACACTGAAGAGGAGGAGGAGAAGGAAGATGACAAGGAGGACATTCTCCCACCTGATAAAAGTATCAGAAGGAGAGCTGTGGGCTGGGTGAATAAAACATGGGAGAAGAGGAACCTCAGAAAGATAGAGAGAACGTATCAGAGAGAGGCTGAGGAGGGCCATAAGATCGTCCACATAGGTAAGACCTGTTTTCCCTCTACTTATGACATCATCCTCTGTAGTCTCCTCTACACACATAAGTTCCACACCAGTCATCATGTTGCATCAGTTCATAAAAAACACACACAAAAACGTGTTTTGGGGGGGATCCGGGGGCTATTAGTGGCCATGGGGCCCTAAGCGATCACATATGCCCTGGCACTATACAAAGAATAGGTGCCATTCTGGTGTTCAATTTAGGACCAGGTCAATTCGGGATGGGAATTATTGCACTTTATTGACACATTCCATGCCTTGCTCAACTGAAAAGAGTAAAGAATCATTGAGATCCAATTGTGTTTTCTATTCTTCATTCCCTGTGTCCATTACATTTAAGTTGATACCAGATCCACTAAGTTGAATGTAAACTCTACTTCTTCTCCCCTCCCAGCCATCCCTGGACACACAAGGTTAACAACCACCATGACCAGGGCAGAGAGAGAGAGGGAGAAGAGGAAGGAGCTGCTGAAGGCTGAGGAGAGAAGGAAGAAGATGGAGGATTTCAATAAGCAGTGGAGAGAGCGGTCCCTGCTTAAAAAACACACTCATCAACAACTGAAGGAGGAGAGGGAGAGGATGAAGGAAAACTACCTGGATCAGATGAATCTGGAGGCTGATGCTCAAATCAACACCCGGTGTCTAACCACCCAACACAGCCACGATTACAACCACGGTCAGGAGTTGCCCGGATGGGCCACAGGCCAACAAGTAAACCAAGAGCCCACTGGATCTGCTGGTGGCCACCAGGAAAGGCCAAGGAGGCAACAGGCATGGGCAGAGAACCAGGAGGGGAGTTCAGAGAACCAGCAGGAGGGTCCAGACAGCCAGCAGCTAGAAGCTCCAGAAGAGGCTGAAACATCAGAGCCAATCTCCAACACAAAGACAAAGAAAAAGCCAAGCATCTGGAAGAAAATTAGGATGAGGTAAAGAATGTTTAAACATCTATTCATGTTTTACACTGTTAATATACATGTCATCACTTTAAAAAGTGACATTATCCAAATGTGAGGGTTTAGTGTACATGCAACACACATGTAAATATATAGATACTTACCTGTCTCTGTGATGTCTTACAGCCTTCCTGATGTGCTGTCTGCCTAGAGCTGGAACTCTATGAAGCCACAGTTCCACTGAGGTTACGTTGGTAATTAAAAGTGTCGCCCAATAATTCCTCCTCTTTAAGTCATCGAGCCACATTTCCTCCTCAAAACATTATAGTCTCCTCAAGCCAGCAAGTATCCTCTTTATCAGGCAACAAACCATCGAAGGTCAGTGACCCTCCTCCCCAGAACAGAGACTCTCATCTTTATTCTAGTTAAATTCATCTCTGATCCCCACCTCTACAGTCCTAGAAAATATCCCAAAAATGGAAATGGTTTAAACAGAAGTCCTCCCCTCAAACCAGTGGCTCCACAGACCAGAGTTTCTCATCTTTATTCAAGTTGAATGCAACTCTGATCATTTCCACCAGGCCAGTGATGTTTGATGATGTCATTTTTGTTTGCAAAGTTTTATTCTTTAATAAAAGCATTTAGTAAAAAAGCAATATTGTTGTTACGGTGTGGATTGTTTTGATATTTATTAGAATTGAAACATCCAGTAGTCATGGTAGATGTTAGACTTTCAATGAGACACCTGACATTCCATCAGTTTGATACAATGTGTGACATGTTATATTAGAGAGGAGTCCTCTATACACATCTATTTTAGACCATAGGAGAAATATCAGATTGAAATAGCTTCTCTAAGAGTCTGAGGAGAGAGCAACAGTAGACGCATCGTTAGCTCTCCCACCTCCAGTTCAGTACTTGGGTCATTCCACTAGTTGAGTACCTTTTGGGGAGTGTAACTTTGTTTCACCTAATTCTAATATTCTGTCATAAAGAGCACATGTTCAACTTAATATAAAACATGTTTTCCCATCTCAAAAGTAACAAATACATACTATAGCAAGTGCCTATTAAGGGCCAAATAAAGTGACAGGGTTGACTGTAAGAGAGTTGACTATTTCATCTAGAATCAACCATAGATCCCCATGTGACAGGGGGAATGGAATGCAAGCTTACCAAACACATGTAAATAGTTTAAACATTTCTAGACTGTCTATCTATAGGTAACAGGGTTGATGTGTTATAATTCACCCACCCCGTGGTGATTGCAGCATGTACATCTTGGTGGGGAAAACTCCCCCAAAATGTTTTAGATGAATGCCAGCAAAGCCACTACACAACACAACACTAAACAATACATTAATTGCACTGTAACTTTAACAAACGATGCCCACAAACTGTTAGGGTCGACATAAAGCTGTCCCAACAGCAGAGGTTTCTTTTCAGCACCATGGAGTCACGGCTTCAATAAGTAGTGAGTGCAGGTGTCAGGCGCAGAGAGCAGGGTCGTTCAAAAGATGTGGATCTTTAATATTCCCACAAAACCAGAGAGACGGTCACGCCACACACACACAAGGGATCGTAAAGTCCCAGTCCCACAAAACCAGAGAGACGGTCACGCCACACACACAAGGGAGTGTAAAGTCCCAGTCCAACCAAACAGAGAGACGTTCACACCACACACACACAAGGGAGCGTAAAGTCCCAGTCCAACCAAACAGAGAGACGGTCACGCCACACACACAAGGGATCGTAAAGTCCCAGTCCCACAAAACCAGAGAGACGGTCACGCCACACACACAAGGGAGTGTAAAGTCCCAGTCCAACCAAACAGAGAGACGGTCACGCCACACACACAAGGGAGCGTAAAGTCCCAGTCCAACCAAACAGAGAGACGGTCACGCCACACACACAAGGGAGCGTAAAGTCCCAGTCCAACCAAACAGGACTAAACTGATCGGAAAAAGAAACCACAATAATTAATCACCACAAACAGAAAAACAAGCACAAAAGCCGGCGGACCGACTTATTTGTCACATACACATGGTTAGCAGATGTTAATGCGAGTGTAGCGAAATGCTTGTGCTTCTAGTTCCGACAATGCAGTGATAACCAACAAGTAATCTAACTAACAATTCCAAAACTACTACCTTATAGACACAAGTGTAAGGGGATAAAGAATATGTACATAAAGATATATGAGTGAGTGATGGTACAGAGCAGCATAGGCAAGATACAGTAGATGGTATTGAGTGCAGTATATACATATGAGATGAGTATGTAAACAAAGTGGCATAGTTAAAGTGGCTAGTGATACATGTATTACATAAAGATGCAGTAGATGATATAGAGTACAGTATATACGTATACATATGAGATGAATAATGTAGGGTATGTAAACATTATATTAGGTAGCATTGTTTAAAGTGGCTAGTGATATATTTGACATCATTTCCCATCAATTCCCATTATTAAAGTGGCTGGAGTTGAGTCAGTGTGTTGGCAGCAGCCACTCAATGTTAGTGGTGGCTGTTTAACAGTCTGATGGCCTTGAGATAGAAGCTGTTTTTCAGTCTCTCGGTCCCAGCTTTGATGCACCTGTACTGACCTCGCCTTCTGGATGATAGCGGGGTGAACGGAAAGGTTCGGGTGGTTGTTGTCCTTGATGATCTTTATGGCCTTCCTGTGACATCGGGTGGTGTAGGTGTCCTGGAGGGCAGGTAGTTTGCCCCAGGTGATGCGTTGTGCAGACCTCACTACCCTCTGGGCGGAGCAGTTGCAGTACCAGGCGGTGATACAGCCCGACAGGATGCTCTCGATTGTGCATCTGTAGAAGTTTGTGAGTGCTTTTGGTGACAAGCCGAATTTCTTCAGCCTCCTGAGGTTGAAGAGGCGCTGCTGCGCCTTCTTCACGATGCTGTCTGTGTGGGTGGACCAATTCAGTTTGTCTGTGATGTGTACGCCGAGGAACTTAAAACTTACTACCCTCTCCACTACTGTTCCATCGATGTGGATAGGGGGGTGTTCCTTATGCTGTTTCCTGAAGTCCACAATCATCTCCTTACTTTTGTTGACGTTGAGTGTGAGGTTATTTTCCTGACACCACACTCCGAGGGCCCTCACCTCCTCCCCGTAGGCCGTCTCGTCGTTGTTGGTAATCAAGCCTACCACTGTTGTGTCGTCCGCAAACTTGATGATTGAGGTGGAGGCGTGCGTGGCCACGCTGTCATGGGTGAACAGGGAGTACAGGAGAGGGCTCAGAACGCACCCTTGTGGGGCCCCAGTGTTGAGGATCAGCGGGGTGGAGATGTTGTTGCCTACCCTCACCACCTGGGGGCGGCCCGTCAGGAAGTCCAGTACCCAGTTGCATAGGGCGGGGTCAAGACCCAGGGTCTCGAGCTTGATGACGAGCTTGGAGGGCACTATGGTGTTAAATGCCGAGCTGTAGTTGATGAACAGCATTCTCACATAGGTATTCCTCTTGTCCAGATGGGTTAGGGCAGTGTGCAGTGTGGTTGAGATTGCATCGTCTGTGGACCTATTTGGGCGGTAAGCAAATTTGAGTGGGTCTAGGGTGTCAGGTAGGGTGGAGGTGATATGGTCCTTCACTAGTCTCTCAAAGCACTTCATGATGACGGGGCTGGTTTTCTTTTTGTAATCCGTGATTGACTGTAGACCCTGCCAGTGTAGTATGTGTGAGTGTGTGGGTAGAGTCTAGTGGGTGTACATAGAGCCAATGGGTGTGTGGGTAGAGTCTAGTGGGTGTATATAGAGCCAATGGGTGTGTGGGTAGAGTCTAGTGGGTGTACATAGAGCCAATGGGTGTGTGGGTAGAGTCCAGTGGGTGTACATAGAGCCAATGGGTGTGTGGGTAGAGTCAATGGGTGTACATAGAGCCAATGGGTGTGTGGGTAGAGTCTAGTGGGTGTACATAGAGCCAATGGGTGTGTGGGTAGTCTAGTGGGTGTACATAGAGCCAATGGGTGTGTGGGTAGAGTCTAGTGGGTGTACATAGAGCCAATGGGTGTGTGGGTAGAGTCAATGGGTGTACATAGAGCCAATGGGTGTGTGGGTAGAGTCCAGTGGGTGTACATAGAGCCAATGGGTGTGTGGGTAGAGTCAATGGGTGTACATAGAGCCAATGGGTGTGTGGGTAGAGTCCAGTGGGTGTACATAGAGCCAATGGGTGTGTGGGTAGAGTCAATGGGTGTACATAGAGACCAGTGGGTGTGTGGGTAGAGTCCAGTGGGTGTACATAGAGACCAGTGGGTGTGTCGGTGGAGTCCAATGGGTGTACATAGAGCCAATGGGTGTGTGGGTAGAGTCTAGTGGGTGTGTGGGTAGAGACCAGTGGGTAGAGACCAGTGGGTGGAGACCAGTGAGTAGAGACCAGTGGGTGTGTGGGTAGAAACCAGTGGGTAGAGACCAGTGAGTAGAGACCAGTGGGTGTGTGGGTAGAAACCAGTGGGTGTGTGGGTAGAGTCCAGTGGGTGTACATAGAGCCAATGGGTGTGTGGGTAGAGTCTAGTGGGTGTGTGGGTAGAGACTAGTAGGTAGAGACCAGTGGGTGGAGACCAGTGAGTAGAGACCAGTGGGTGTGTGGGTAGAAACCAGTGGGTAGAGACCAGTGAGTAGAGACCAGTGGGTTTGTGGGTAGAGACCAGTGGGTAGAGATCAGTGAGTAGAGACCAGTGGGTAGAGACCAGTGGGTGTGTGGGAAGAGACCAGTGGGTGTGTGGGTAGAGACCAGTGAGTAGAGACCAGTGATTAGAGATCAGTGAGTAGAGACCAGTGGGTAGAGACCAGTGGGTAGAGACCAGTGAGTAGAGACCAGTGATTAGAGACCAGTGATTAGAGACCAGTGATTAGAGACCAGTGATTAGAGACCAGTGATTAGAGACCAGTGATTAGAGACCAGTGATTAGAGACCAGTGATTAGAGACCAGTGATTAGAGACCAGTGAGTAGAGACCAGTGAGTAGAGACTCACTAAACACAGAAGCTTTGTTTGAAATGGTTTACACTTGTACATTTACCTTATATACTCAAGTACATTTAAGTACATTTAAGATATTCAATTTACTTTTAATACTTCAGTATATTCAAAACCAAATACTTTTAGACTTTTACTCAAGTCGTATTTTACTGGGTGACTCTCACTTTTACTTGGGTCATTTTCTATTAAGGAATCTTTACTTTTACTCAAGAATGACTATATAGTACTTTTTCCACCACTGAGGCAAGCAGATCAGAGATGTCAAGGTGGCACCCAAGCATATGCCATGTGTATATGTGCCACATACAAATACGTAGGGTCATATTTTTGATATTTTCTACAAAAATAGCATTTAACAGTTCGCTAGCTTGATGCTAACCATATTTATCTTGGCTAAGCGTTAGCTAGCTCTAGGCTAGTTTATCTCAGTCTGATAGCTTACATGTTAGTAGTTTATAATATAATGGTTGTAGCACCGTTTAGCACAGGCCTCCTGTCATTTCTAGCTTTTTCCAAATTGACACTGATAGTACAGTGAGTTATATATAATGTGAATGTGTAGATGTGTGGTGATAGTATTTTAACCTCAGACCTTTTATTTTTTTTATATTGGAATATGAAATGTGGAGATGTAATGCAACAATAGAGTTGTAATGGAGACTTGGTTTTGATCACCAAAAAGATTAACAAAAGAGAACAGGATTTTAATACATCTAACAAAAGAGAACAGTATTTTAATACATCTAACAAAAGAGAACAGTATTTTAATACATCTAATAAAAGAGAACAGTATTTTAATACATCTAATAAAAGAGAACAGTATTTTAATACATCTAACAAAAGAGAACAGTATTTTAATACATCTAACAAAAGAGAACAGTATTTTAATACATCTAACAAAAGAGAACAGTATTTTAATACATCTAATAAAAGAGAACAGTATTTTAATACATCTAACAAAAGAGAACAGTATTTTAATACATCTAACAAAAGAGAACAGTATTTTAATACATCTAACAAAAGAGAACAGTATTTTAATACATCTAACAAAAGAGAACAGTATTTTAATACATCTAACAAAAGAGAACAGTATTTTAATACATCTAACAAAAGAGAACAGTATTTTAATACATCTAATAAAAGAGAACAGTATTTTAATACATCTTGGAGAATTCCTACTACTGAACACTAGTAACGTTTCTCCGTCTCATCATTTTACCCTGTTAATTCAGGGTTATTATCTGCTGACCACATCCCAGTCCGAGGCGTGTAAAATATGTCAACAGGTGTCAAGGACTTGAAAGTTACAGAAATTGTGTCAACTGTTAGGACAAGAGATAACAGCTAAATGAAATCCAACTGATGCCATTGTGTGAAGATACACGCAAGCTGATATTGACTATTCTTGACTGCTGTCATATTGCCACTTATTGTTATGCAGGTGAGTGAGGACCCAAAAGCGATTTAACAGAAACAGAGTCTTTTAATGTCCAAACACAGGGAAGACATATATCCTCTTCAGATGTATCGATTGACAAAATAGACAACCCGCAGAGAGGGCGACAAATAAATCATAAAGTCCTCTGATCTTTACAGGAGAGTCCCCTTCTAGCAGCAGAGGAGAATGGCAGGGTTAGCGGCAACAGACTGCTGGGCTCTCCGGGTAGGCGCGGGTTGTAGAGGACAGAGGTACCTGATCACACGTAGCATCTGATGAAGAGGCAGATTACGACAGGACGGGACAAGGGTGAAGCAAACGAGAATCTGACAAAGACAGAAGCAGAAACAGAGAGAGAAATAGGGACCTAATCAGAGGGAAAAAAGGGAATAGGTGGGAGAGAGTAAACGAGGTTGTTAGAGGAGATGAGGAACAGCTGGGGGAAGGAAAGGAAGAGAAGGTAACCTAATACGACCAGCAGGGGGAAACAAAGTGAAGAGAAAGAACAGGAACAAGACATAACATGACAATACATGACACTTATATTAATTATAATGCCATTATTGCTTTTGTGCTGAGTTTCACTATTTATCAAGGCTACTTGGCGATGATAATGATGTTTGTTCTACCAATGTTTTCATCATTTGACCTCACGTCTTGGTGGTTGGCGCATTTTATATATTTTGTTGTTATAAAACACAAATGCTTTCTGTGTCATAGTCGTAACAAAGGCACTCCATGAATACAATTGATTGAACACTTGATTGTGGTGTTTTAAATGGTGTTTAATTTTTACCTATAGCCTACAGGAACATAAACCAATGAAAATGCTATTGTATTATTTGAAATAAAATAAAAATGGTATTCTAATTTTATCCATGGCTTTCATAAACACAACCATATGATTATTTTTGCGATAACATATGAAATGTATTACACTGTTTGAATGTTGTAGTCAATATGACTGCTCATTAGCTTGATGGGGGGGTGTCTTGAGGCCCAGAGGTTCTAGAAGCCACATCAGTCAGTCTGTTCAGAGTGACTCAGTGTCACGACTTCCGCCAACGTCGGCTCCTCTCCTTGTTCGGGCGGCGTTTGACGATTGACATCACCGGCTTTCTAGCCATCCTCGCTCCATTTCTCATATGTCCATTTGTTTTGTCTTGTTCCATACACACCTGGTTCTCATTCCATAATCACACTGCATGTATTTAGTCCTCTGTTCCCCTCCATGTCTCTGTTATGTGAGTATTGTAAGGCGCTATACCTTTGTTAAGTTCCGTACTTTGGAACGCCTATTTACTACATTCTGATCTCCTGCACATGACTTCGCCTCCATACACACCCATGACAGAATTACACACCAGAACCATGGAGTCAGCAGGAGCAGGGGACGGGTAGAGGTAACCGGGGACGAGGAGGGACCAGGAATTCACCCTAGAATTCAGGACCTTGGCCGCCGGAGCAGGCTGGAACAACAGGGCCCTCATCGACCACTATCGGTGCAGCCTACACGAGGACATCCGACGTGAGCTGGACTGCAGGGATGCCACCATCTCCTTTGACCAACGGGTGGATTTGTCCATCCGGTTGGATAACCTGCTGGTCACCCGCGGACGTCCAGAGGGGGCTCTGTCGGTGCCATCTTCCAGCACCCATGTAGTTGGGAGGGGCTGCGCGTAGGGAGACTGGAGGAGGAGCCGTCACGTGCACCATCTGTGGCAGCAGAGGGCACACTGCCGGTCGGTTCCTCTGGGAGTCGAGGCAACAGGCAGGGCACTCTGGCGTCACCCCAGGTGAGTCTGCACCACACTCATCCAGAGTCCTCTGTTGACCACCTGTTTGTACCCATTTGTTTCCCTGATTTTATCCCGCATTCCCGGCATAAGGATCTTGTCGATTCAGGTGGAGCTGGGAAATTTAATAGACAGAGCATTAGCCCTTAGTTTAGGGATCCCCATTATTCCTGTAGTTAGACCTTTCCGTGTTCACGCTCTGAATAGTCGACCATTAGGGTCTGGGCTAATCAGGGAAGCATTGGACTAGTAACCGAAAGGTTGCAAGATCGAAACACTGAGTTGACAAGGTCGTTCTGCCCCTGATCAAGGCAGGTAACCCACTGTTCCTAGGCCATCATTGAGAATAAGAATTTGTACTTAACTGACTTGCCTAGTAAAATAAAGGTTTAAAAAAATGGAGACACAGGGGGGCTACGCTTGTGCATTGACTATAGAGGTCCCAATCAAATCACGGTGAGATAGTTACCTCTTATCGCCACGGAGACTGAGTCAATGCATGGGGCGCGCTTCTACACAAAACTGGATCTCAAGAGTGAGTATACCCTGGTGCGTATCCGGGAGGCAGACCAGTGGAAGACAGCATTTAGGACCACCTCAGGGCATTATGAGTACTTTTGATGGGTTGATGAATGCCCCATCAGTTTTCAAATCCTTTGTAGACGAGATTTTCAGGGACCTGCACGGGCAGGTTGTAGTGGTATATATCGATGACATTCTGATATACTCCGCTACACGCGCCGAGCATGTGTCCTTGGTACGCAGGGTATTTGGACGACTGTTGAAGCATGACCTGTACACCAAGGCCGAGAAATGCCTGTTCTTTCAGCAGGCCGTCTCCTTCCTAGAGGGTGTAGATTAAGGGTGACCGTATTGCAGCCGTGCGTAATTGGCCGACTCTCACCACGGTAAAGGCGGTGTAGCGATTTTTAGGGTTTGCCAATTACTACCGGAGATTTATCCGGGGTTTGGGTCTGCAGTTTGTGAGGCCATTCAAAGTCCTGAGGAGAGGGAATGAGGTTTGTTACAGGTTACAACTTCCACCCGATTACCGTATTAACCCCTCGTTCCATGTGTCTCTCTTCATGCCGGTGGTGGCTGGTCCACTCCAGGAGTCTGAGGTGCGGGAGGTTCCTCCCCTCCCTCTGGACATCGAGGGGGCCCCGGCGTACTCCGTTCGCTCCATACTGGATTCGAGGCGTCGGGCCTTCAGTACCTCGTGGAGTTGGAGGGGTATGGTCCGGAGGAGAGATGCTGGGTTCCGGTGGAGGACGTGTTGGACCCTTCAATGCTGCGAAGAGTTCCACCGTCGTCGTCTGGATCGCCCTACGACTCGCCCGCTGCTGGAGACTTGTTGTCAAGGGGGGTGTGGGGTACCGTCTCGACTTCCGAAGTCGGTCCCTCACCTTGTTCAGGCAGCGTTCGGATTCGCCAGAGAAAGTTAGTGCCGAAGATATTAGTCAGTTCAACCCTAAAACTGCGCGTTGACACGTGTGATTTGAGGTGAGTCAAATATTTACAAAAGTTTACAATACATTAACCATCCGCTTCGTTATTTCTGTTGCTATCAATCACTCCATCTGTATCTACTCTTGTTGTCTGTCTGTCTGTCTGACTGTCTGTCTGTCTGACTATCTGTCTGTGTACTGTCTAGCCAGCATATGCCAGAAAGGTTCTTTCACAAAGGCTCATATTATATTACTGTTGTGTTCGTTTTGTTATTAAAGGAAGTTTATTATTTTAAAGGGAAGGATTGAACGATCCAAAATCAGAAGAAGGAGATGGACAGACTTCATGTGTGCCTCTGGGAAGAGGAAAAGAAGAAGAGGAATGGTGGAACGGAGATGGACAAGATCATTGAACAACTACAGTCTGAGCCAGACCATCTCCAAGCCCTTTCAAAAGATGAAAGGAGGAGAAGAGTAGAAGGGGGTATAATGAAAGAGTGGAAGACTGAAATCCTGAGACTCAGGAAGGGAGTCAGAGACAGAGAGAGGCAGAGTGACAGAGGGAGGCAGAGAGACAGAGGGAGCCACAGAAACGAAGGAGCACCAGAGAAAACTGCAAGAGATCCACAGACTCAAACAACTGCTGGATCTACTGATGGTGGACCTACAACTGGCCCACGTAAGACATGTCATTGTTATTATTAAAAGGCAGTGTATATTTACCCAGCTGAAAATGAATAGTGGCAGACAGCGGTACGCTAACCCAATGTTAACTTTTATTCCTTTCCTTAACCCTGACCTTAACCTCACTGAAACTATACCTAACCTTTACCTTAACCCAACCCTAGGTCCTGAACCTAACCTTCATTTATCTCAACCCCTATGCCTTTCTTCTGCCGGTTGAATATCCACTTCCTTATTAACGTCTTTACTGTTGTTGATGTTGATAACTGTATCTGTGCAGGTTGTAAATAATTGCATTACTCATTTGTAGGAGTAATTTCTACAAGCATAAACATCTGAGACAACATTGTTGTAACACTCCACAAATGCTATTGGGAATTTCATTTAGGAGAGAGAAGTGTTGAAGGGGGAACGAGAACACATAGAAAGAGACAACAAATGAGGGAGAAAGGAAAACAGCTGGAGTTGGAAAGAAAACAGGAGAGGGCAAGACAACAAGAGGAGCAGGATAGAAAACGAGAGATTGAAATTGCTAGACAGAAAGAAATGTTGAGACTAAGAGAGGAGGAGAGGCAGAGAGAGGATGAGAGAGAGGAGGAGAGAAAGAGAGCCATTGAAGGCCATTTAGCTTTAATCAGAGAGAGAGAAGATTTTAGAGGTAAAGAAAAAAGAGGAGATCCTTGAGTACAAGAGGGGTGACTTAGAGGACACTGAAGAGGAGGAGGAGAAGGAAGATGACCAGGAGGACCTTGTCCCACCCGATAAAAGTATCAGAAGGAGAGCTGTGGGCTGGGTGAATAAGAAGTGGGAGAAGAGGAACCTCAGAAGGATAGAGAGAACATATCAGAGAGAAGCTGAGGAGGGCTATAAGATCGTCCACATGGGTAAGACCTGTTTTCCCTCTGCTCATGACGTTTAAGTTGATAGCAGAGTAAGTTGAGACCCTGAAAGAGTTCCTCATGGGGGTCAGGGCAGGTCAATTCGGGATGGGAATTAAGCAATCGCATATGCCTCGGGCCGGCCCTGGCACTTCACAAAGAATAGGTGCCATTTGGGACTCATGTTAAACTTTGGGTCAGGTCAATTCGGGATGGGAATTATTTACATTTATTGAAAAATTCCATGCCATGCTCAAATGAGAAGAGTAAAGAATCATTGGATCCAACTGGGTTTTCTATTCTTCATTCCCTGTCCATTACATTTAAGTTGATACCAGATCCACTAAGTTGAATGTAAACTCTACTTCTTCTCCCCTCCCAGCCATCCCTGGAAACAAGGCTAACATCCACCATGGCCCGGGCAGAGAGAGAGAGGGAGAAGAGGAAGGAGCTGCTGAAGGCTGAGGAGAGAAGGAATAAGTTGGAGGATTTCAATAAGCTGTGGAGAGAGCAGTCCCTGCTTAAAAAAACAGACTCATCAGAAACTGAAGGAGAAGGAGAAGAGAGAGGATGAAGGAGCAATGCCTAAAAGAAAACCAGGAGCAAATCCAGAAGTTCAGCACCCAGTACATCACCCGGTATCCAACCACCCAACACAGCCACAACTACAACCAAGGTCAGGAATTGCTGGGGTTGGCCAAAGGCCAACAGGTTAGCCAAGAGCCTGTTGGATCTGGAGATGGCCAGCAGTAGGGGCCAAGGAGGCAACAGGCATGGGAAGAGAACCAGGAGGGGAGTTCAGAGAACCAACAGGAGTGGCCAGAGAACCATCAGGGGGGGCCAGACAGCCAGCAGCTCCAGAAGAGGCTGAAACATCAGAGCCAACCTCCAAGAACAAGACAAAGAAAGAAAGGCATCTGGAAGAGTTAACAGATATAAGATACTTGTATGTACCTGAATGTTTAATATCAGATATAAGATACTTGTATGTACCTTAACAGATATAAGATACTTGTATGTACCTGAATGTTTAATATCCATAATTTTTTATGATTCTTTAATTGAATCGAGCGCCCTCCTGTTGACGGGACACGTAGCCCTAAGAAGTATTTAAGACCTTAATTAGCGAGCTAGGACGGACATACGGTGGTTCCTTCTTTAAAAGTTGCGTCACATCTTGCGGGCTGCGGCGCATCATTTAATTGTCAGCCATTTTTTATGTTACTGCAAATTAGTGTTAGTTTGACCACCAGAGGGCATCTATGAGAAGCATTTGACAGTTTTCCATATTGGCATTACCAGAGACTCCCGGGGACGAGGCAACAAGGGAGACCGAGGTTCAATTCCTCGACGGGGAGCAAGGAGTATGCTGTCCTTATAGATGTAGCATTCTACTTGGATGGAACAGAAAATATGGCGCTGTACAACGTGACGGTCGGCAGTACAGTACTGGGTTATTTAGCTAAAGTAATCCCTGTGTTGTGCAGATGGGAGATCGGGGTTCAACCCCCCGACTGGGAGGAAAGAGTATGCTGTCCTTATAGATGTAACATCCTACTTGGATGGAACAGAAAATATGGCGCTGTACAACGTGACGGGCGGCAGTACAGTACTGTGCTATTTAGCTAAAGAATCCCAGTGTTGTGCAGATGGGAGATCGGGGTTCAATCCCCCAATGGGGAGGAAGGAGTAGGTTGTTCTTGTAAATAAGAATTTGTTCGTAACTGATTTCAAAGTTGTGATGTTATTCTGCAATGTAGAAAATAGTAAAATGAGTAGGTGTGTCCAAAACTTTTGACTGGTACTTGTTTAATTAATGTTTCTATTCTATGAAAAACAAAAACTATCCGGGTTTCTGTTAGGATAGAACGGAAAATATGGTGCTGTACAAAGTAACGGTTGGCAGTACAGTACTGGGCTATTTACCTAAAGTAATCCCTGGGTCCTGCGGACCGGGTGGGAGACGAGGGTTCAATTCCCCTACGGGGAGGAAGGAGTAGGCTGTCCTTGTAATTAAGAATTTGTTATTAATGGATTTCAAAGTTGTGATGTCTCCACTATTGTTCTACAACGTAGAGAAAAGGGTAAAAAAAAGTAGGTGTGCCCAAACTTTTGACTGGTACTTGTTTAATTATTAATTAGATTAATATTATGGTGTTTCTATTCCATGAAAAAAAAAACCTCTGGGTAAATTCAGACCGTTTCGCTCTCGGAGCTCACACTGGATGGTCGGACCAAGCAGTAGGGTTGATTTGAGCGTTCTGGCCTTACAAGGGCAGTCAAGCACCCAAGCTAACGTTGGCTACCCTGCTAGCAACTTCCAGACACAAATAAGACCACTTTGATCAATTTACTCACCCTAGCAGAGCTGGTTAGGCAGTTTCTGTGTTAACCAGAGCATTGGTGACTGTGTTGCTGGAAACACTTTAATTGAGCTTTTTTTGCCAACGTTTACTGACACCGGCAATATTCAACAGGTGTTGAGCGCTCGTAAATGTATTATTCTGCCCTCTGGTACACTCAGACGAGAGTGCTCTTAAAATCGGAGTACATAGCCAGAGCGAATTTATGAAAGCACATTTAGCTAAGCTAAGAATGACGGGAATAATCAAGTCAATAAACGTCAGGTAGTTAGATAGCCTATAGTTAATACACTGTCAAGTTTGATGGATAACTACTAACATTAGGAAGATAGCATATCATTACAGCTGTATGTACCGGTATGTTAGCTATGTGGTTCGTAAGGACAACAAAGCTAACAAATTGTCAGCCACCATAACATGTAAGGTAACTTATTTGAAAAGTAATTACTATTGCTACATTGTGTAGCATGCTACCACAGCTACCACTCTCTATCGACTCTGCGGCTTGAGCATGCTTTTTGGTGCACAGTCGATAGCTCGCTGGATTTCGGGTTGGAAACCTGCTCCCTGCTTGTTTCATTTGATGTTGTGCACAATTATCAGTTTATTATTTGGTTTATATTGCCCATTCATTGTCAGTTAGAGACACCTTAGTGCATTGTGACCCAAAAGCATAATCAGAGCTCTAAATCCCCCTTGGTCATGAGGGCAAATCTGGTCTGTGTTAGGACGGGTGTTTTCACACCTAGCTCGGCTATTAGACTATTCTTTAGTAAAGGTTGAACAGCCTATTGTTCAGCTATTAGCCCCCCTCTGCAACTTGCAACAAATGGATGTATTTTTGCCGAGAGCAAGTCTCCCAAAATTATTTATCTGAAAGCAACGTTTTTATTTTCAAACCAAAATATTTCTGACAGCAAAAACTAGGCTTCAAAGTTCAACATTTTTTTGCAATCAAATATTTTGTTATAGAGCGCAAAACTTTTTCCCCAAAAATATTTAGAGAACAAAAAATGTATTTGAAAACAAAACTCCAATTTAATTTCGCTATCAACCACCCTCTATTTTGGTCAGTTTTTGATTGTCAGTCTGGCTACAACCAATACTGTTCATTCTTTCTTTTCAACACAAAGGAAGTCATAGCGGACACCTACGAAGAAGGACTGTGTGATTATGGCATCTCAGGTAAGCAGCACTGGGCGTTCTTCCGCCCAACTTTTACATAGCTAGTAGTTAGCTCACACGATTCAGTGTCGGTTCATAACATTGTACTATATTACATTCATACATAGAGTAGAATGATAAATCATGCAATTATCATGTTCTCGCCATTTTCAGTTGAATTAATCTTTTAACTTTCTTTTATGGTGACTCATAAGCCATGTCCTATTTGTTTCATAGGCGATATATAATCATATTCCATGACAGTGAAACGGTTCGCTTTAAAAAATATTTTTTTACAGGAGGATGAAAGAACATAATAAGTCTGTCAGGGAATGCTATTCTGATATGTCAGAATATGTCAGGATGCCCCATGCAGGCTTTAAGATGGTCAGAGGAAGTCTCAGAGCAAATGGGCCATTGTGTACAATGGTGAAGAGTTAGGGAGTCTCTGCAGCGTGTAGATGGTACCCCAAGCGGGCTTTAAGATGGGCCATCGTGTACAATGGTGAAGAGTTAGGGAGTCTCTGCAGCGTGTAGATGGTGCGGGTATCATTGCCAGATTGGTCCAGCTTCGTTGCATTGCTCAGTTAAAATACTCTGTTCCTGCTCCCCTGTCTCTCGAACACATCGATACAAATCCTAAATTGATAAGGTACTAAGATATATAATGTCTCCCTCATATCTAAGATGTATAATATATCTAAGAAGTTATTTGAACTTTTTTATTCTTATAAGACATTTTCAATGTTTCATTTTCAATGATGTTTCAGTTGTTCTTCGTCAACTGGTTAAACATTAATAATGAAGCAGTTTAAACATTTCACTTTTAATTTCAATGGTTTTTTTCAACATACAAACAGGTAAGTATATTATTTTGTATGCATATTGCATATTTCCCATCACCAAATGAACAACTAATGATGCACAATCGTTTGTCTTTACATTAATTAACATATTCCTCTCAATTGTCATTTTTTTTGCTTGACTCGTTATGACTTTATAATTACTTACATTTGCTTAACATGTAATGTTTGGTCAGCCATCTTTGCTGAAGAAAGTCACCAGGGATGGGTGGCTCGCGTCAAATTCGATATGATTGGTCATATAAAAATCTTGGGAGACCCAAATGCATAATGAGTGCTCTAACTCCCCCTTGTGGTGGTCTGGCGCAATGACGCCGTGACGCTGTGTACCTCAAGTCCTGCAGTATAAGCTCACAACTTTTAAAGGCGGAACCACTGTAATGAATATAACCATTTGTTCAGCACTTTTGAAATGTACAGCGACAGAATTCAGAACATGGGCCGTTATTACAGCATTATCCCTGTACACCAAATCAGAACCGCAGGATGAATAAAGCGGGCATATAAGCAGACAATGAAAGCTCTTATAATATTTGATGATTACATTTCTCTAAAACAGGCTATAGTCTAAATGTGCACCACCAAGTCAGAACAGTATTTACATTGTTTGCAAACTTATACGTGACACATGTTAATGCCAATGTTTTGCTAAACACGTGGGGCTCAAAACCTGCCCTGAATGATGGCTCGCCACTGACAATACTATAATCAAAGATGACTCTATGATGAATACATTATTATTAAAAGATGAGCTCGCCATTTTTATTGGTAAATCAAAATTGGTTGACTCAATCATACAGTGTTTTACAACGGTGAAGTTAGCTTTATATTAAAGATTCAGACTTCAAACCTCTTCAACGGAACATGCAAGGATGATATTAATGTAATATTCTAAATTGGCTGATGATAGCGAATAAGTTACACCCCTTGTTTTTCCAATTCGGTGTCATATTCTCTTTTTGGAGGTGAAACATAGCTAAAAATGTACTATCCTCTGCTCAGTGGGTTAAGGGACCGTCTGAAAACGGCAACTCCTACTGTTGCTTGTAAATTAAAAATGTCAATACCTTCTCAACTACAAGAGAGTACTAAAAACAATTTGACATTGTAAAGAGACCTCTTCTTTCGAACGCAATTAGTTGAACTTTGTTTAACTTAATCTATAAAATGTAAAATAAATCACTTTACATAAAAGTAACTTCCAAAAAACATCAATATATTCTACCCCATAAGACTTTCATGAATACAACCAACCTTATTAACCTTTAACCTTATTGGTTAAGGGACCTCATCCCTCCAATCAACAATTACTTTTGTATTTTTCTTATTTTTACTTTTGTATTTTTCTTATTTTAGCGATTTTACACACCCAAATCTAACTGCCTGTAGCTCTGGCCCTGAAGCAAGGATATGCATATTCTTGGTAGCATTTGAAAGGAAACACTTTGAAGTTTGTGGAAATGTGAATTGAATATAGGAGAAGAAAATACAAAGAAAAAACAACTTTTTTTTCTAACACCCTCTTTGAAATACAACAGAAAGGTCCCAGTTCCAGCCATCACTCTGGTTGTAATTCCGTTGGTGTCCACAAGATGGCACCAGTGTATGTGCAAAGTTTCAGACGGATAAGTTGATGTACGAGCGAAGTCAACCAGGTACATTTGGGCAAATCGTGAAGAGACATTTGCATTCATATTACATTTTTCTGTAAGAATATCGTCAAATCTGTATACTTGGACTTTGATTTAGCTTTTCCAGTATTAGTAGACATATTATAACTTCAACATTTGCAAAACAACCAGTTTTCATAACTTCATAATTCTGAATGTTCTTATAATTTTTGTCCAAAAGGAAAATGCTGTCGTACAAGGTTAGTAGCTATATTTGATGACAGAAACAGGGTTTCCCGAAAACTCCCATAAAACCCAGCTCACTGGCTATTTAGCTAGCTTTGTTTGACCCCGATTGGTGCTTATTTGACAAAGTTAGTCGTTCAAGTGAAAACCGCGTCAGTGTGCCATAAAGGCATTGCTCTCTGAACAAATATGGTGTCCTATAGGATATACTACACCCCTAATGATAGAGTGAAGTCTGGTTACGTTCTAGGATCTCTGATATGGTGTCATATAGGATATACTACACCCCTAATGATATAGTGAAGTCTGGTTACGTTCTAGGATCTCTGAGCAATACATATACGAACGTGATTTGACTGCAATTACTTTTGTAATTTCTTACTTAGGCAATTTTCTATCACTTTAAATTCACTTTACATGAACAAATCTTTAATTAAAACAATATCTTCCACCCCATAAGATTATTATGAATACAACTAACTGGTTCAGAGACGTCATGCCTGCAATTTGTGTTTTATTTTTAGACTTTGGATACCTATTTACAAATTTGTATTAAATTTGCATGACTATTACTTTAAATGTCAATAGCTTCCACCCCATGTAACATTCATGAGGAAAACTAACTGTGACCTTGTCCCTTCAAATCAAACAGCAATTACTTTTGTATTTTTTGACCTGTGATATTCTACCAACTTAAATTGACTTTACATTAGAGATACTTCCTTAAAACATCAATAGCTTCCACCCCATATTACTTTTATGAATTACAACCAACTGTTTTGGTTCTGGAACCTCACCCCACCAATTACTTTTTTTGTATTCTTTTTTTAAATAATTTGAATTGACTTTACATGACAAAAATACTTCCCTAAAACTTCAATAGCTTCAATACAACAAAACTGATATTGGTTCAAGGATCTGATCTCTCCAATCAACGGCAAATCCATATGGCTTTTTATATTTTCAATGCATTTTATTTGAAGTAATGAATACTTCCTTAATAAAACTTCAATAGCTTCAACTCAATATAACTTGCATGAATACAACCAATTGTTATTGGTCCAAGGACCTCTTCCATCAAATCCACAGCAATTATGTTTGGATATTCTCTACTTTTGACCAATGTTAATTATGTTAACATGACAAATACTTTCTTCAAATCTCAATTACTTCCATTCCATAGGACTTGTATGAATAAAAAAAGGTACAGAGACCAGCTTCCGCTCCACTGGCCATTTTAGAGCAGTGTGTGACCATTTGTGACCCGATTCAGGAAACTAGGCATATGTCGCAAGTCATTTGAATTAAAAAAAAAAAAGGTTTTTATCAAAATGTGTTGTTTTTTTTTGCCAGAAATTCCTTCTCGATCATGTGAACATTCATGTGCCTTAATAACAAACGTGTATGCCATCTGTATATTATGAGCCTTGTTGGTTAAGCCACAGAAAAAGTTGGAAGGTTCTAACTAGCCATGATTGGCTGAGATAATGAGTGGGCTGGACATGCCGAGAGAGGAGTTCAGATTGTTCTGCCATGTTGAAGGCGTGTGTCTATTTGAGCTTGTCAGCCTGTGTTGATAATCCTGTTGAACGCAGCTCTTTTTTAATGTATTGTGTACTGGAGCTGCATAAGTGTTGCTCTCCATTTTCTAGAGGATCAAGTTTTGAAATCAGTGGAATTAGAGTATGATAGCTAAAGAGATGAAGAAAACACCTGTCTCCAGATTACATCTTCAAACTAAGGGCAACTGTGGTATGGCATTCCTGACAGTGAGAAGCATCCATGATGCATGTTGATGTATGCAGAAAAGATAGCCAGCTACATTTTCAGATATTATATGTTTCTAATTTTGACAGAGTGGTTTCATTTCAAGCTAAAGTGAATTGTTAGCTAGCTAGCTAACGTTAGCCGACTGGGTCCCTAGCTAACATTTGTTTCCCAGAGCCATTTGCTTTTCTAGCTAGCTAACATTGGACCTGGTTGCTTAGCTCCTCCCAGCACTGTGGCATTGTTGCCACTTTGTTCATTGTTGTTTAACTAGCTAACGTTAGCTGGCTGGCTCATTAGCTAAAGTGTGTGGTCTTATACATTGTTTACCTAGCTAGGTTCATTGTTTACCTAGCTAGGTCTAAAGCTAGAGTGAACTGTTAGCTAGCTACCTAACTAACATTAGCTGGCTGGATCCCTAGCGGACATTATACGTTTCTCACAGCTTTTCTAGTTAGAGCCTAATGTTAAAAAGTGTTGGAAGCCATGTTCATTGTTGTTGCACTAGCTAACGTTAGCTGGCTGGCTCATTACCTAACGTGTGTACAACACCCGTAGAATATGGCCGGGGTCAGTAAACGTCTGCAAAAAAAGTATAATGAAATTGTTGCCAGCAGAGCTTGTTAGGCTGTTTTTATGTTGTCCAGAAGTTAACAAATCATCAGCCAGAGAGTCAAGTGTGTGGTCAGAGATGGGTGGGGCTAAAGCTGAAGAGGGTGTGAACTATGCTGAATGGGTGTAGACAAAGAAGAGCTCTTCACTTGATACCAAAACATTCATAAGCGATTTTTCTCAAAAGTGGGGTTACAAGTTTATCAACTTTCAAAGTAGAATGACTTTCCCATTGTTCCTCAAATGCAATGTATGATATACCATTTAGTAACTCTGAGTCTCTACTTTTATTATTTATCCAATGTAAAAAATAAAATAAAAAAATAAAAAACAGTTTCACATTTTGCCTCATATGATCGCATCCGGGTGGTGAGTCACATTTGGCTACATTAAAGCGATAATCCATCCCAGGAATAAAAATCATGAAACTCCTGTCAATTTGGTGAAAGCCTATGGGTGACAGGTAGCCTAGTTGACAGCGCTGGGCCAATAACGGAAAGGTTGCTGGTTTGAATCTCCAAGCTCACTAGGTGAAAAATCTGTCACTGTGCCCTTGAGCTAGTCACTTAACCCTATTTGCTCCTGTAAGGCACTCCTTGAGAAGAGTGTCTGCTAAGTGATGAAAATGTTTGTTCTATCAGTGGGTAAAATTAAAATGTTCTCGCATGATTTAACTTCTAAGTGGTCAGGAAATCATATTAGACATCAAATTAGCTGTCAAGTTATGGTTCTCATAACTGGAGATAGGGGATAACACACGGTCACATTTAATAACGCTTTTAAAACAATTACCGGGACTCCAGATTCCCACATCAGCCAATATTTGGTACGGGCATACTTGTCTAGAACACATCCATATGTTCATGTTGTCATGACAAAGTATATACTTGGCTTACATTCTGACTACATCGCTCACGCACGCGTTGCAAAATAGATTTCTAAATTTATGTTATTCAATTATTTCAACCACACTGCTCTCTCGCGCCACTTGCCAAGTATTAAAATGGTAGTCAGTTCTAGTTCTGTCACAGATCACGCTGCAAGTCCTGCCTCTTCCATCTCCTAAATGGTTTATAGAAGCAGGTACCCACGTGCCTTCTCATTGGTTACACAAACATGGGTGACTGAAAGACGTATGAGGTCAGTGGCGGTAATGAACCTAATTAATGAAAGTTGCCAATCGCCAATTGTTGCCAATTATAAAGTCAAGCGAAGAAAAGGCCTGGAAGGAGGAGAGATGACTAGAAACGATTAAGTTTACCGTTTTGTGTGTGGACTAATTGTCGGAGTAGAGGACCTTGTGCATTTCAGGTAAAATAACAAATTAGCTAACAGCAAGCTAACTAGCTAAATTGCCATACATGTTTAATGCTTTTTGAACTGTCCCCAAATTAATATAATTGATTCAGAGTTCTGATATTTTAACCTGCGTGTCGTGATTGCGTTTGGCGTGAGGGGACAAAATAAATGTTTGCACGATGGTGCACGCGAGCAGCCGGTTTGGGTTCCATGTTAGTAACTTTACCAAGTACCCCATATTACAATATCCTTACTCATAATGCGGAATAATATTGCTTTTCTGTGTCGAGGAAGTGGATCAGAATGTGCATTCCAGGCCACTTAGGAAAGTGTAAGAAATACTATAAGATTACTTATCGTGTTGAGGGAATGTATTGATAATGAATTAAAATGCAAATCCTGTATACTCTCAGGAAAGCGTGAAAGGTGAGTGACAGTTCTCTAAAAAGGTTGTGGGCCTCTCTTGATCTGACGGAGGGGACGGGACGAGTCTTGTCCTGCACTAGGGGAGGTGAATGAGATGGTACATAAATACCCATTGAAGGAATATGATATTAGAAGTGGAAGAATATACAGTATATAGAAATTGGAACATTTGAAATAAGAATACTCAGAACAATTATAACCTAGAAACGGGTAATTACCAATAGTTCAGTACAATAATCAGAGAGGAAAATAACGTGGATATAAATAGGAGAGAATAGTATGATAGTACTATTATTATGATTGTTCCTCTGAAAGGAACACCCATATTCTGGAAAAGTCCCAAGACTTGTTATGTAACTGCTTTGACTTAATTATTATTTATAGGGGTGCCAGGTAGGTTAGGTTGTGCCTAGCAGAGAAAATATTAGTTTCTCCTTTTGGTTTGGGAGGGAATCAGTCCCATCTGGTCCGTCAAGTCTACACCAATACAAAGATCTTTTGTAAAAGACAGGATGGAAATACACTTTTCATAAACCCTTAAAACATTGGAAAGAACTTCAAAAAAGGTATTATTTTGCGTGGGTTTTATTACCAACAAAGTGATCACACACATATAACAAATAATGAGCTCTGGTTCCTCCAGAAATATCATGTACCTCATAAATAAATATATTTTGTAAAGAGTCCAGCCCGGTAAAGAAGTTCAGGGAACTCAAGTGACCTTTTGTCACGTAAACGTTTGTCCGTTCATTCAAGTGTAGCTAACCCCAGTATCAAATCATACAATCAAAATACTTATTTTCCCACACAACCATCAAGCGTATCAAGTCTTAATAAAAGCTCGACTAACTACATAAATCACAGTATACATCACACCAAAACAAATGAAATACCGTATAGCGGAGAAAGGCCACTAAGAACAACGGAGAGGTGTAGTCCACGCCAAGAGTGGATCCGATCCTGGGTAAACTCTATTAGGCTACAAAACACACCTTTAAAGGCAACAAAACACACCTTTAAAGGCAACAAAACACACCTTTAAAGGCAACAAAACACACCTTTAAAGGCAACAAAACACGCCTTTAAAGGCAACAAAACACACCTTTAAAGGCAACAAAACACGCCTTTAAAGGCAACAAAACACACCTTTAAAGGCTACAAAACACACGTTTAAAGGCTACAAAACACACGAAATAGAGGCGCTTCGGATCTGAGGCTTGAACACATCCTCATTCACGTCTCCATCACAACCCCACTTTTGGGCAGCTGATGCTGGATAATTTAATTGGGAATTAAAGGGAAAGCGCCCTATTGGAAGAAGAAGCACTGAGACGGTTCAGGAAAAACTCCGGGCAGTCACAGTATGTAGGAGAGTTAAAAAGGTAATTCCATCAAACTTGAAATGATTAGAATAGTACACAGGGCAGAACAACCAGGTTGGGGGTCAGTGGCCCAAGCCCTCGAACAGGAATATTCCAAGTTCAGACAGCAGGGGGGGAGTCAGATCGCCAGGAAATTTACTTTTGGCGTCTATTTTTAATTGTTGCGCTACTGGTGCTGCCTGTTGATGTTAGGTAGGGAACTACAGTAGCTGAATGATGTTAACATCTTTGGGTTTTGTTTCATTAAATGTATTTTATTTCATCTGGGTGCTTGCATCACCTACTAACACCCTGGTACAACCCGTAGCTCCCGTTCTCCTCAGTCTGAGAAAACACTGAGACAGAACAACTTGTCAGATGGTGCATTGGAGACTGATGTGTTCCTGTCCTGTCTTTTCACAATACTATTGCAGATCGACATAAAAGCCAAAAAGACAGCCGTGGTGTCGCTCTTCATTTCTTGGTTCTCCTGTGGTACATATAAAAACCCGCTACATGTAACCATAGCAACAGTATATATTAGGCCGTTACAAATATAAACAGTCATGTCCACTCTCCAGACAGGTGCATGTCTAATGGTGTCTTATGACCCCAGAGCACATATAAAGTGCACTCATCTAGTTAGCTCTTCTGCAATTAATGTACCACATATGTTCTGGAAAAATTTTCAATACTAGTTGGATCATCGGCTAAAGAAACTGCACTATCAATCACAAAGTTCAACAGTTCATCTCAGGCCACAGCACGTTGCTATGGCAGCAACAGCCTTCCCCACACACACAGGGCTCATTGGGAGATGGTATTTGAAGGAGAAAGTGAGTTGAATAATTTACTACACTGTTTAGATTGAGCACATCTAAGCCAAATATATACTTTGTCATGACAACATGAACATTTGGATGTGTTCTAGACAAGTATGCCCGTACCAAATATTGACTGATTTGTCACACAGGACAATTTTTTTATTTTACCCACTGATAGAAGATGTACATTTTTTGAATGGCAATGTTTAAAAAAAATCATTTTAAATTGGACTTGACATTTAAAAAAATACTTCCTTAAAACTTCAATAACTTCCACCTCATAATACACCACCCCCCCCTGGGGATGCCCCAGACCTCCTTTCATTCAATGCAATGAAACATGGGTAAAGAGTAACTGTCTCTTAAAGGGATAATTCACCCAAACCACTAATCCCTATTATTAATTATTAATTATTAATAGTGTTAAATAACACTAGTATGCGAAAACAATATTTTTGTGAACAAATGTTTAATTTTGTCGCTAGAGCAAGGTTGTTGGAAACTTGAAAATCCCTGTGGAAAAATGTTGCAGCTCATGTCGACCTTAAAATCCACAATGCAATGCTCTCTCTCTCTCTCTCTCTCTCTCTCTCTCTCTCTCTCTCTCTCTCTCTCTCTCTCTCTCTCTCTCTCTCTCTGGCTAGCTAGGTAGGTAGCGAGTGAACATAGCGACACACAATATTACAAAAGTAGCTAGCACGCAAGCGGTGTTGTCAGAATGTAAGCCAAGTATATACTTTGTCATGACAACATGAACATATGGATGTGTTCTAGACAAGTATGCCCATACCAAATATTGGTTGATGTGGGAATCTGGAGTCCCGGTAATTGTTTTAAAAGCGTTATGAAATGTGACAGTGAGTTCTTCTCACTGGAGATAGGGGATAACAATGTCGCTATGATGCGTTCCTGTACGATTTCCTGACCATTTAGAAGTTAAATCATGTAGGAAATGTTTATTTTACCCACTGATAGAACAAACATTTACATGACTTAGCAGACACTCTTCTCAAGGAGTGGAGTGCCTTACAGGAGCAAATAGGGTTAGGTGACTAGCTCAAGGGCACAGCGACAGATTTTTCACCTAGTGAGCTTGGAGATTCAAACCAGCAACCTTTCCGCTATTGGCCCAGCGCTGTTAACTAGGCTACCTGTCACCAAATTGACATGAGTTTAATGATTTTTTTATTCTTGGGGTGGATTATCGCTTTAAGGTAGCCAAATGTCACTCACCACCCGGATGCAGTTTTGAGGCAAAATGTGAAACTGTTTTTTTTACATTGGATAAAAGTAGAGGCTCAGAGTTACTAAATGGTACATCATACACTGCATTTGAGGATCAATGGGAAAGTCATTCTGCTTTGAAAGATGATCAACTCACTTTTGAGAAAATCGCCTTTGAATGTTTTGGTATCTAGTGAAGAGCTCTTTGTCTACACCCATTCAGCATCGTTCACACCCTCTTCAGCTTTAGCCCCACCCATCTCGGAGCGCTCTCTGACCACACACTTGACTCTCTGGCCGATAATTTGTTAACTTTCTGGATAACATGAAAACAGCCTAACAAGCTCTGCTGGCAACAATTTCATTATGCTTTTTTGCAGATGTTTACTGACACCGGCCATATTCAATGGGTGTTGTACACACGTTAGGTAATGTTAGGTAATGAGCCAGCCAGCTAACGTTAGCTAGTGCAACAACAATGAACAAAATTCCTACTGCCTAACATTAGGCTCTAACTAGAGAAGCAAACAGCTCTGAGAAATATATAATAACATCCGCTTACACTTTAGCTATATAGCTAAAGCTACCTAGCAATGTTTATGACCACAACTTTAGCTAATTTTTATTTATTATTTCATTTTACATTTATTTTACTAGGCAAGTCCGTTAAGAACAACTTCTTATTTTCAATGACGGCCCAGTGGGTTAACTGCCTGTTCAGGGGCAGAACGACAGATTTGTATCTTGTCAGCTCAGGGATTTGAACTTGCAACCTTTTGGTTACTAGTCCAACGCTCTAACCACTAGGCTACCCTGCCACCCTAATGAGCCAGCCAGCTAACGTTAGCTAGTGTGGCAACAATGCCACAGTGCTGGGAGCTAAGCAACCAGGTCCAATGTTAGCTAGCTAACATTAGACTCTTAAATAGAAAAGCAAATGGCTCTGGGGAAACAAATGTCAGCTAGGGACCCAGTCAGCTAACGTTAGCTTTTCGGGAAACCCTGTTTCTGTCATCAAATATAGCTACTAACCTTGTACGACAGCATTTTCCTTTTGGACAAAAATTCTAAGAACATTCAGAATTATGAAGTTATGAAAACTGTTTGTTTTGCAAATGTTGAAGTTATAATATGTCTACTAATACTGGAAAAGCTGAATCAAAGTCCAAGTATACAGATTTGACGATATTCTTACAGAAAAATGTCATATGAATGCAAATGTCTCTTCACGATTTGCCCAAATGTACCTGGTTGACTTCGCTCGTACATCAACTTATCCGTCTGAAACTTTGCACATACACTGGTGCCATCTTGTGGACACCAACGGAATTACAACCAGAGTGATGGCTGGAACTGGGACCATTCTGTTGCATTTCAAAGAGGGTGTTAGGAAAAAAAGTTGTTTTTTCTTTGTATTTTCTTCTCCTATATTCAATTCACATTTCCACAAACTTCAAAGTGTTTCCTTTCAAATGCTACCAAGAATATGCATATCCTTGCTTCAGGGCCAGAGCTACAGGCAGTTAGATTTGGGTGTGTAAAATCGCTAAAATAAGAAAAATACAAAAGTAATTGTTGATTGGAGGGATGAGGTCCCTTAACCAATAATAGTTGGTTGTATTCATGAAACTCTTATGGGGTAGAAGATATTGATGTTTTTTGGAAGTTACATTTATGTAAAGTGATTTATTTTACATTTTATAGATGAAGTCAAACAAAATTAAACTAATTGCGTTCGAAAGAAGAAGTCTCTTTACAATGTCAAATTGTTTTTAGTACTGTCTTGTAGTTGAGAAGTTATTGACATTTTTAATTTACAAGCAACAGTAGGCGTTGCAGTTTTCAGACGGTCCCTTTACACACTGAGCAGAGGATAGTACATTTTTAGCTACGTCCGAATTGGAAAAACAAGGGGTGTAACTTATACGCTATCATCAGCCAATTTAGAATATTACATTAATATCATCCTTGCATGTTCCGTTGAAGAGGTTTGAAGAGTAAAGTCTGAATCTTTAATATAAAGCTAACTTCACCGTTGTAAAACACTGTATGATTGAATCAACCAGTTTTGATTCACCAATAAAAATGGCGAGCTCATCTTTTAATAATAATTTATTCATCATAGAGTCATCTTTGATTATAGTATTGTCAGTGGCGAGCCATCATTCAGGGCAGGTTTTGAGCCCCACGTGTTTAGCAAAAAAAACATTTAGCAATAATGTTGCTTCTTTTGCATGTTATTTTGCTTTCATTGTCTGCTTATATGCCCGCTTTATTCATCCTGCGGTTCTGATTTGGTGTACAGGGATAATGCTGTAATAACGGCCCATGTTCTGAATTCTGTCTCTGTACATTTCAAAAGTGCTGAACAAATGGTTATATTCATTACAGTGGTTCCTCCTTTAAAAGTTGTGAGCTTATACTGCAGGACTTGAGGTACACAGCGTCACGGCGTCATTGCGCCAGACCACCACAAGGGGGAGATAAAGCGCTCATTATGCATTTGGGTCTCCCAAGATTTTTATATGACCAATCATATCGAATTTGACGCGAGCCACCCATCCCTGGTGACTTTCTTCAGCAAAGATGGCTGACCAAACATTACATGTTAAGCAAATGTAAGTAATTATAAAGTCATAACGAGTCAAGCAAAAAAAATGACAATTGAGAGGAATATGTTAATTAATGTAAAGACAAACGATTGTGCATCATTAGTTGTTCATTTGGTGATGGGAAATATGCAATATGCATACAAAATAATATACTTACCTGTTTGTATGTTGAAAAAAAGCATTGGAATTAAAAGTGAAATGTTTAAACTGCTTCATTATTTATGTTTAACCAGTTGACGAAGAACAACTGAAACATCATTGAAAATGAAACATTGAAAATGTCTTATAAGAATAAAAAAGTTCAAATAACTTCTTAGATATATTATACATCTTAGATATGAGGGAGACATTATATATCTTAGTACCTTATCAATTTAGGATTTGTATCGATGTGTTCGAGAGACAGGGGAGCAGGAACAGAGTATTTTAACTGAGCAATGCAACGAAGATGGATCATTCTGGCAATGATACCTGCACCATCTACACGCTGCAGAGACTCCCTAACTCTTCACCATTGTACACGATGGCCCATTTGCTCTGGGACTTCCTCTGACCATCTTAAAGCCTGCATGGTGCATCCCTGCCTAAATGATGCTGACTTTCTGGTCTAACTCTTCATCTGACATATCAGAATAGCATTCCCTGACAGACATATTTTGTTCTTTCATCCTCCTGTAAAAAAATATATTTTTTAAAGCGAACCGTTTCACTGTCATGGAATATGATTATATATCGCCTATGAAACAAATAGGACACGGCCTGCTTATGAGTCGCCATAAAAGAAAGTTAAAAGATTAATTCAACTGAAAATGGCGAGAACATGATAATTGCATGATTTATCATTCTACGCTATGTATGAATGTAATATAGTACAATGTTATGAACCGACACTGAATCGTGTGAGCTAACTACTAGCTATGTAAAAGTTGGGCGGAAGAACGCCCAGTGCTGCTTACCTGAGATGCCATAATCACACAGTCCTTCTTCGTAGGTGTCCGCTATGACTTCCTTTGTGTTGGAAAGAAAGAATGAACAGTATTGGTTGTAGCCAGACTGACAATCAAAAACTGACCAGAGTAGAGGGTGGTTGATAGCGAAATTAAATTGGAGTTTTGTTTTCAAATACATTTTTTGTTCTCTAAATATTTTTGGGGAAAAAGTTTTGCGCTCTATAACAAAATATTTGATTGCAAAAAAAATGTTGAACTTTGAAGCCTAGTTTTTGCTGTCAGAAATATTTTGGTTTGAAAATAAAAACGTTGCTTTCAGATAAATCATTTTGGGAGACTTGCTCTCGGCAAAAATACATCCATTTGTTGCAAGTTGCAGAGGGGGGCTAATAGCTGAACAATAGGCTGTTCAACCTTTACTAAAGAATAGTCTAATAGCCGAGCTAGGTGTGAAAACACCCGTCCTAACACAGACCAGATTTGCCCTCATGACCAAGGGGGAGTTAGAGCACTGATTATGCTTTTGGGTCACAATGCACTAAGGTGTCTCTAACTGACAATGAATGGGCAATATAAACCAAATAATAAACTGATAATTGTGCACAACATCAAATGAAACAAGCAGGGAGCAGGTTATCAACCCGAAATCCAGCGAGCTATCGACTGTGCACCAAAAGCATGCTCAAGCCGCAGAGTCGATAGAGAGTGGTAGCTGTGGTAGCATGCTACACAATGTAGCAATAGTAATGACTTTTCAAATAAGTTACCTTACATGTTATGGTGGCTGACAATTTGTTAGCTTTGTTGTCCTTACGAACCACATAGCTAACATACCGGTACATACAGCTGTAATGATATGCTATCTTCCTAATGTTAGTAGTTATCCATCAAACTTGACAGTGTATTAACTATAGGCTATCTAACTACCTGACGTTTATTGACTTGATTATTCCCGTCATTCTTAGCTTAGCTAAATGTGCTTTCATAAATTCGCTCTGGCTATGTACTCCGATATTAAGAGCACTCTCGTCTGAGTGTACCAGAGCGCAGAATAATACATTTACGAGCGCTCAACACCTGTTGAATATTGCCGGTGTCAGTAAACGTTGGCAAAAAAAGCTCAATTAAAGTGTTTCCAGCAACACAGTCACCAATGCTCTGGTTAACATGGAAACTGCCTAACCAGCTCTGCTAGGGTGAGTAAATTGATCAAAGTGGTCTTATTTGTGTCTGGAAGTTGCTAGCAGGGTAGCCAACGTTAGCTTGGGTGCTTGACTGCCCTTGTAAGGCCAGAACGCTCAAATCAACCCTACTGCTTGGTCCGACCATCCAGTGTGAGCTCCGAGAGCGAAACGGTCTGAATTTACCCAGAGGTTTTTTGTTTTTCATGGAATAGAAACACCATAATATTAATCTAATTAATAATTAAACAAGTACCAGTCAAAAGTTTGGGCACACCTACTTTTTTTTACCCTTTTCTACGTTGTAGAACAATAGTGGAGACATCACAACTTTGAAATCCATTAATAACAAATTCTTAATTACAAGGACAGCCTACTCCTTCCTCCCCATAGGGGAATTGAACCCTCATCTCCCACCCGGTCCGCACGACCCAGGGATTACTTTAGGTAAATAGCCCAGTACTGTACTGCCAACCGTTACTTTGTACAGCACCATATTTTCCGTTCTATCCTAACAGAAACCCGGATAGATTTTGTTTTTCATAGAATAGAAACATTAATTAAACAAGTACCAGTCAAAAGTTTTGGACACACCTACTCATTTTACTATTTTCTACATTGCAGAATAACATCACAACTTTGAAATCAGTTACGAACAAATTCTTATTTACAAGAACAACCTACTCCTTCCTCCCCATTGGGGGTTTGAACCCCGATCTCCCATCTGCACAACACTGGGATTCTTTAGCTAAATAGCACAGTACTGTACTGCCGCCCGTCACGTTGTACAGCGCCATATTTTCTGTTCCATCCAAGTAGGATGTTACATCTATAAGGACAGCATACTCTTTCCTCCCAGTCGGGGGGTTGAACCCCGATCTCCCATCTGCACAATACAGGGATTACTTTAGCTAAATAGCCCAGTACTGTACTGCCGACCGTCACGTTGTACAGCGCCATATTTTCTGTTCCATCCAAGTAGAATGTTACATCTATAAGGACAGCATACTCCTTGCTCCCCGTCGAGGAATTGAACCTCGGTCTCCCTTGTGCCCTCCTCCCCGGGAGTCTCTGGTAATGCCAATATGGAAAACTGTCAAATGCTTCTCATAGATGCCCTCTGGTGGTCAAACTAACACTAATTTGCAGTAACATAAAAAATGGCTGACAATTAAATGATGCGCCGCAGCCCGCAAGATGTGACGCAACTTTTAAAGAAGGAACCACCGTATGTCCGTCCTAGCTCGCTAATTAAGGTCTTAAATACTTCTTAGGGCTACGTGTCCCGTCAACAGGAGGGCGCTCGATTCAATTAAAGAATCATAAAAAATTATGGATATTAAACATTCAGGTACATACAAGTATCTTATATCTGTTAAGGTACATACAAGTATCTTATATCTGATATTAAACATTCAGGTACAATCAAGTATCTTATATCTGTTAACTCTTCCAGATGCCTTTCTTTCTTTGTCTTGTTCTTGGAGGTTGGCTCTGATGTTTCAGCCTCTTCTGGAGCTGCTGGCTGTCTGGCCCCCCCTGATGGTTCTCTGGCCACTCCTGTTGGTTCTCTGAACTCCCCTCCTGGTTCTCTTCCCATGCCTGTTGCCTCCTTGGCCCCTACTGCTGGCCATCTCCAGATCCAACAGGCTCTTGGCTAACCTGTTGGCCTTTGGCCAACCCCAGCAATTCCTGACCTTGGTTGTAGTTGTGGCTGTGTTGGGTGGTTGGATACCGGGTGATGTACTGGGTGCTGAACTTCTGGATTTGCTCCTGGTTTTCTTTTAGGCATTGCTCCTTCATCCTCTCTCTTCTCCTTCTCCTTCAGTTTCTGATGAGTCTGTTTTTTTAAGCAGGGACTGCTCTCTCCACTGCTTATTGAAATCCTCCAACTTCTTCCTTCTCTCCTCAGCCTTCAGCAGCTCCTTCCTCTTCTCCCTCTCTCTCTCTGCCCGGGTCATGGTGGATGTTAACCTTGTGTGTCCAGGGATGGCTGGGAGGGGAGAAGAAGTAAAGTTCACATTCAACTTAGTGGATCTGGTATCAATTTATATGTAATGGACAGGGAATGAAGAATAGAAAACTCAGTTGGATCCAATGATTCTTTACTCTTCTCATTTGAGCATGGCATGGAATTTTTCAATAAATGTAAATAATTCCCATCCCGAATTGACCTGACCCAAAGTTTAACATGAGTCCCAAATGGCACCTATTCTTTGTGAAGTGCCAGGGCCGGCCCGAGGCATATGCGATTGCTTAATTCCCATCCCGAATTGACCTGCCCTGACCCCCATGAGGAACTCTTTCAGGGTCTCAACTTACTCTGCTATCAACTTAAACGTCATGAGCAGAGGGAAAACAGGTCTTACCCATGTGGACGATCTTATAGCCCTCCTCAGCTTCTCTCTGACAGGTTCTCTCTATCCTTCTGAGGTTCCTCTTCTCCCACTTCTTATTTACCCAGCCCACAGCTCTCCTTCTGATACTTTTATCAGGTGGGACAAGGTCCTCCTGGTCATCTTCCTTCTCCTCCTCCTCTTCAGTGTCCTCTAAGTCACCCCTCTTGTACTCAAGGATCTCCTCTTTTTTCTTTACCTCTAAAATCTTCTCTCTCTCTGATTAAAGCTAAATGGCCTTCAATGGCTTTCTTTCTCTCCTCTCTCATCCTCTCTCTGCCTCTCTTCGTCTCAACATTTCTTTCTGTCTAGCAATTTCAATCTCTCGTTTTCTATCCTGCTCCTCTTGTTGTCTTGCCCTCTCCTGTTTTCTTTCCATCTCCAGCCGTCTTTCCTCCTTCTCCCTCCTGATTTGTTGTCCTCTTTCTATGTGTTCTCGTTGCCCCTTCAACACTTCTCTCTCTGATTGAAGCTAAATGAAATTCCCAATAGCATTTGTGGAGTGTTACAACAATGTTGTCTCAGATGTTTATGCTTGTAGAAATTACTCCTACAAATGAATAATGCAATTATTTACAAACTGCACAGATACAGTTATCAACATCAACAACAGTAAAGACGTTAATAAGGAAGTGGATATTCAACCGGCAGAAGAAAGGCATAGGGGTTGAGATAAATGAAGGTTAGGTTCAGGACCTAGGGTTGGGTTAAGGTAAAGGTCAGGTATAGTTTCAGTGAGGTTAAGGTCAGGGTTAAGGAAAGGAATAAAAGTTAACATTGGGTTAGCGTACCGCTGTCTGCCACTATTCATTTTCAGCTGGGTAAATATACACTGCCTTTTAATAATAGCAATGACATGTCTTACGTGGGCCAGTTGTAGGTCCACCATCAATAGATCCAGCAGTTGTTTGAGTCTGTGGATCTCTTGCAGTTTTCTCTGGTGCTCCTTCGTTTCTGTGGCTCCCTCTGCCTCTCTCTCTCTCTCTGCCTCTCTCTCTCTCTCTGCCTCCCTCTGGCTCTCTGCCTCCCTCTGTCTCTCTGTCTCTGACTCCCTTCCTGAGTCTCAGGATTTCAGTCTTCCACTCTTTCATTATACCCCTTTCTACTCTTCTCCTCCTTTCATCTTTTGAAAGGGCTTGGAGATGGTCTGTCTCAGACTGTAGTTGTTCAATGATCTTGTCCATCTCCGTTCCACCATTCCTCTTCTTCTTTTCCTCTTCCCAGAGGCACACATGAAGTCTGTCCATCTCCTTCTTCTGATTTTGGATCGTTCAATCCTTCCCTTTAAAATAATAAACTTCCTTTAATAACAAAACGAACACAACAGTAATATAATATGAGCCTTTGTGAAAGAACCTTTCTGGCATATGCTGGCTAGACAGTACACAGACAGACAGACAAGAGTAGATACAGATGGAGTGATTGATAGCAACAGAAATAACGACGCGGATGGTTAATGTATTGTAAACTTTTGTAAATATTTGACGCACCTCAAATCACATTTGTCAAAGCTCAGTTTTAGGGTTGAACTGAATAATATCTTCGGCATTAACTTTCTCTGGCGAATCCGAACGCTGCCCGAACAAGGTGAGGGACTTTGGAAGTCGAGACGGTAGCCCACACCCCCCTTAACAACAAGTCTCCAGCAGCGGGCGAGTCGTAGGGCGATCCAGACGACGATGGTGGAACTCTTCGCAGCATTGAAGGGTCCAACACGTCCTCCACCGGAACCCAGCATCTCTCCTCCGGACCATACCCCTCCAACTCCACGAGGTACTGAAGGCCCGACGCCTCGAATCCAGTATGGAGCGAACGGAGTACGCCGGGGCCCCCTCGATGTCCAGAGGGAGGGGAGGAACCTCCCGCACCTCAGACTCCTGGAGTGGACCAGCCACCACCGGCATGAAGAGAGACACATGGAACGAGGGGTTAATACGGTAATCGGGTGGAAGTTGTAACCTGTAACAAACCTCATTCCCTCTCCTCAGGACTTTGAATGGCCTCACAAACTGCAGACCCAAACCCCGGATAAATCTCCGGTAGTAATTGGCAAACCCTAAAAATCGCTACACCGCCTTTACCGTAGTGAGAGTCGGCCAATTACGCACGGCTGCAATACGGTCACCCTTCATCTACACCCCCTAGGAAGGAGACGGCCTGCTGAAAGAACAGGCATTTCTCAGCCTTGATGTACAAGTCATGCTTCAACAGTCGTCCAAGTACCCTGCGTACCAAGGACACATGCTCGGCGCGTGTAGCGGAGTATATCAGAATGTCATCGATATATACCACTACACCCTGCCCGTGCAGGTCCCTGAAAATCTCGTCTACAAAGGATTTGAAAACTGATGGGGCATTCATCAACCCATCAAAAGTACTCATAATGCCCTGAGGTGGTCCTAAATGCTGTCTTCCACTGGTCTGCCTCCCGGATACGCACCAGGGTATACTCACTCTTGAGATCCAGTTTTGTGTAGAAGCGCGCCCCATGCATTGACTCAGTCTCCGTGGCGATAAGAGGTAACTATCTCACCGTGATTTGATTGGGACCTCTATAGTCAATGCACAAGCGTAGCCCCCCTGTGTCTCCATTTTTTTTAAACCTTTATTTTACTAGGCAAGTCAGTTAAGTAGTGTTCAGTAGTAGGAATTCTCCAAGATGTATTAAAATACTGTTCTCTTTTCTTAATCTTTTTGGTTTTCAAAACCAAGTCTCCATTACAACTCTATTGTTGCATTACATCTCCACATTTCATATTCCAGTATCAGAAAAATAAAAGGTCTGAGGTTAAAATACTATCACCACACATCTACACATTCACATTATATATAACTCACTGTACTCAGTGTCAATTTGGAAAAAGCTAGAAATGACAGGAGGCCTGTGCTAAACGGTGCTACAACCATTATATTATAAACTACTAACATGTAAGCTATCAGACTGAGATAAACTAGCCTAGAGCTAGCTAACGCTTAGCCAAGCTAAATATGGTTAGCATGAAGCTAGCGAACTGTTAAATGCTATTTTTGTAGAAAATATCAAAAATATGACCCTACGTATTTGTATGTGGCACATATACAGATGGCATATGCTTGGGTGCCACCTTGACATCTCTGATCTGCTTGCCTCAGTGGTGGAAAAAGTACTATATTGTCATGCTTGAGTAAAAGTAAAGATTCCTTAATAGAAAATGACCCAAGTAAAAGTGAGAGTCACCCAGTAAAATACGACTTGAGTAAAAGTCTAAAAGTATTTGGTTTTGAATATACTGAAGTATTAAAAGTAAATTGAATATCTTAAATGTACTTAAATGTACTTGAGTATATAAGGTAAATGTACAAGTGTAAACCATTTCAAACGAAGCTTCTGTGTTTAGTGAGTCCGCCAGATCAGAGGCAGTCGGGGTGACCGAGGAAGTTCTCTTGATAAGTGTGTAAATGGGTCTCGACCTGTAGTGATGCCTCTACCACTGAGATGCAGCGCTTTAGACCGCAGTGCAACTCTGGAGCCTCAAATGGCTACCTGGACTATTTACATTCACTCCCCTTTGATTATTTATCTACCCACTGGTCTCTACTCACTGGTCTCTAATCACTGGTCTCTACCCACTGGTCTCTACTCACTGGTCTCTACTCACTGGTCTCTACTCACTGGTCTCTAATCACTGGTCTCTACTCACTGGTCTCTAATCACTGGTCTCTACTCACTGGTCTCTAATCACTGGTCTCTAATCACTGGTCTCTACTCACTAGTCTCTAATCACTGGTCTCTACTCACTGGTCTCTAATCACTGGTCTCTACTCACTGGTCTCTACTCACTGGTCTCTACCCACTGGTCTCTACTCACTGGTCTCTAATCACTGGTCTCTGGTCTCTACTCACTGGTCTCTACTCACTGGTCTCTAATCACTGGTCTCTACCCACTGGTCTCTACTCACTGGTCTCTACTCACTGGTCTCTAATCACTGGTCTCAACCCACTGGTCTCTACTCACTGGTCTCTAATCACTGGTCTCTAATCACTGGTCTCTACTCACTGGGCTCTACTCACTGGTCTCAACCCACTGGTCTCTACTCACTGGTCTCTACTCACTGGTCTCTACCCACTGGTCTCTACTCACTGGTCTCACCCACTGGCTCTACTGTACACCCACTGGTCTCTACCCACTGGTCACACCCACTGGTCTCTAATCACTGGTCTCACCCACTGGTCTCTAATCACTGGTCTCTACCCACTGGTCTCTCCCACTGGTCTCTACTCACTGGTCTCTACCCACTGGTCTCTACCCACTGGTCTCTAATCACTGGTCTCTACTCACTGGTCTCTAATCACTGGTCTCTAATCACTGGTCTCTACTCACTGGTCTCTACTCACTGGTCTCTACTCACTGGTCTCTACCCACACACCCACTGGTCTCTACTCACTGGTCTCTCCTCACTGGTCTCTCCTCACTGGGCTCTACCCACTGGTCTCTAATCACTGGTCTCTAATCACTGGTCTCTACTCACTGGTCTCTACTCACTGGTCTCTCCTCACTGGGCTCTCTATGGTCTCACCCACTGGTCTCTACCCTGGTCTCTACCCACTGGTCTCTATGGTACACCCACTGGTCTCTACCCACACACCCATTGGCTCTATGTACACCCACTGGTCTCTACCCACACACCCACTGGCTCTATGTACACCCACTAGACTCTACCCACACACCCATTGGCTCTATATACACCCACTAGACTCTACCCACACACCCATTGGCTCTATGTACACCCACTGGTCTCTACCCACACACCCACTAGACTCTACCCACACACCCACTGGCTCTATATACACCCACTAGACTCTACCCACACACCCATTGGCTCTATGTACACCCACTGGTCTCTACCCACACACCCATTGGCTCTATATACACCCACTAGACTCTGCCCACACACTCACACATACTACACTGGCAGGGTCTACAGTCAATCACGGATTACAAAAAGAAAACCAGCCCCACACGGACCAGGATGTCTGGCTCCTAGGCAGTAAATCACCCACTGAGGACTCTACCCACACACCCATTGGCTCTCCTTCACTGCACCCACTAGAAAACTTTACCCTCTCAAGGCTGCAGGCCCAGACGGCATCCCCAGCCACGCCCTCAGACACACCCAGCTGGCTCTGTGTACACCGGACATATTCACTCAATCCCTATCCCAGTCTGTTGTTCCCACATACTACACCACCATTGTTCCTGTTCCCAATCAAGGATTACAAAAAACGAAAACCAGCCCGTAGCACTCATTTCCGTCATCATGAAGTGCTTTGAGAGACTAGTGAAGGACCATATCACCTCCACCCTACCTGACACCCTAGACCCACTCAAATTTGCTTACCGCCCAAATAGGTCCACAGACGATGCAATCTCAACCACACTGCACACTGCCCTAACCCATCTGGACAAGAGGAATACCTATGTGAGAATGCTGTTCATCAACTACAGCTCGGCATTTAACACCATAGTGCCCTCCAAGCTCGTCATCAAGCTCGAGACCCTGGGTCTTGACCCCGCCCTATGCAACTGGGTACTGGACTTCCTGACGGGCCGCCCCCAGGTGGTGAGGGTAGGCAACAACATCTCCACCCCGCTGATCCTCAACACTGGGGCCCCACAAGGGTGCGTTCTGAGCCCTCTCCTGTACTCCCTGTTCACCCATGACAGAGTGGCCACGCACGCCTCCACCTCAATCATCAAGTTTGCGGACGACACAACAGTGGTAGGCTTGATTACCAACAACGACGAGACGGCCTACAGGGAGGAGGTGAGGGCCCTCGGAGTGTGGTGTCAGGAAAATAACCTCACACTCAACGTCAACAAAACTAAGGAGATGATTGTGGACTTCAGGAAACAGCATAAGGAACACCCCCCTATCCACATCGATGGAACAGTAGTGGAGAGGGTAGTAAGTTTTAAGTTCCTCGGCGTACACATCACAGACAAACTGAATTGGTCCACCCACACAGACAGCATCGTGAAGAAGGCGCAGCAGCGCCTCTTCAACCTCAGGAGGCTGAAGAAATTTGGCTTGTCACCAAAAGCACTCACAAACTTCTACAGATGCACAATCGAGAGCATCCTGTCGGGCTGTATCACCGCCTGGTACTGCAACTGCTCCGCCCAGAGGGTAGTGAGGTCTGCACAACGCATCACCTGGGGCAAACTACCTGCCCTCCAGGACACCTACACCACCCGATGTCACAGGAAGGCCATAAAGATCATCAAGGACAACAACCACCCGAACCTTTCCGTTCACCCCGCTATCATCCAGAAGGCGAGGTCAGTACAGGTGCATCAAAGCTGGGACCGAGAGACTGAAAAACAGCTTCTATCTCAAGGCCATCAGACTGTTAAACAGCCACCACTAACATTGAGTGGCTGCTGCCAACACACTGACTCAACTCCAGCCACTTTAATAATGGGAATTGATGGGAAATGATGTCAAATATATCACTAGCCACTTTAAACAATGCTACCTAATATAATGTTTACATACCCTACATTATTCATCTCATATGTATACGTATATACTGTACTCTATATCATCTACTGCATCTTTATGTAATACATGTATCACTAGCCACTTTAACTATGCCACTTTGTTTACATACTCATCTCATATGTATATACTGCACTCAATACCATCTACTGTATCTTGCCTATGCTGCTCTGTACCATCACTCACTCATATATCTTTATGTACATATTCTTTATCCCCTTACACTTGTGTCTATAAGGTAGTAGTTTTGGAATTGTTAGCTAGATTACTTGTTGGTTATTACTGCATTGTCGGAACTAGAAGCACAAGCATTTCGCTACACTCACATTAACATCTGCTAACCATGTGTATGTGACAAATAAGTCGGTCCGCCGGCTTTTGTGCTTGTTTTTCTGTTTGTGGTGATTAATTATTGTGGTTTCTTTTTCCGATCAGTTTAGTCCTGTTTGTTTGGACTGGGACTTTACGCTCCCTTGTGTGTGTGGCGTGACCGTCTCTCTGTTTGGTTGGACTGGGACTTTACGCTCCCTTGTGTTTGGTTGGACTGGGACTTTACGCTCCCTTGTGTTTGGTTGGACTGGGACTTTACGCTCCCTTGTGTTTGGTTGGACTGGGACTTTACGCTCCCTTGTGTGTGTGTGGCGTGACCGTCTCTCTGGTTTTGTGGGAATATTAAAGATCCACATCTTTTGAACGACCCTGCTCTCTGTGCCTGACTCCTGCACTCACTACTTATTGAAGCCGTGACTCCATGGTGCTGAAAAGAAACCTCTGCTGTTGGGACAGCTTTATGTCGACCCTAACAGTTTGTGGGCATCGTTTGTTAAAGTTACAGTGCAATTAATGTATTGTTTAGTGTTGTGTTGTGTAGTGGCTTTGCTGGCATTCATCTAAAACATTTTGGGGGAGTTTTCCCCACCAAGATGTACATGCTGCAATCACCACTGGGTAGGTGAATTATAACACATCAACCCTGTTACCTATAGATAGACAGTCTAGAAATGTTTAAACTATTTACATGTGTTTGGTAAGCTTGCATTCCATTCCCCCTGTCACATGGGGATCTATGGTTGATTCTAGATGAAATAGTCAACTCTGTTACAGTCAACCCTGTCACTTTATTTGGCCCTTAATAGGCACTTGCTATAGTATGTATTTGTTACTTTTGAGATGGGAAAACATGTTTTATATTAAGTTGAACATGTGCTCTTTATGACAGAATATTAGAATTAGGTGAAACATAAAGTTACACTCCCCAAAAGGTACTCAACTAGTGGAATGACCCAAGTACTGAACTGGAGGTGGGAGAGCTAACGATGCGTCTACTGTTGCTCTCTCCTCAGACTCTTAGAGAAGCTATTTCAATCTGATATTTCTCCTATGGTCTAAAATAGATGTGTATAGAGGACTCCTCTCTAATATAACATGTCACACATTGTATCAAACTGATGGAATGTCAGGTGTCTCATTGAAAGTCTAACATCTACCATGACTACTGGATGTTTCAATTCTAATAAATATCAAAACAATCCACACCGTAACAACAATATTGCTTTTTTACTAAATGCTTTTATTAAAGAATAAAACTTTGCAAACAAAAATGACATCATCAAACATCACTGGCCTGGTGGAAATGATCAGAGTTGCATTCAACTTGAATAAAGATGAGAAACTCTGGTCTGTGGAGCCACTGGTTTGAGGGGAGGACTTCTGTTGAAACCATTTCCATTTTTGGGATATTTTCTAGGACTGTAGAGGTGGTAAGCAGAGATCAATTTAACTAGGATAAAGATGAGAGTCTCTGTTCTGGGGAGGAGGGTCACTGACCTTCGATGGTTTGTTGCCTGATAAAGAGGATACTTGCTGGCTTGAGGAGACTATAATGTTTTGAGGTGGAAATGTGGCTTGATGACTTAAAGAGGAGGAGGAATTATTGGGCGACAATTTTAATTACCAACGTAACCTCAGTGGAACTGTGGCTTCATTGAGTTCCAGCTCTAGGCAGACAGCACATCAGGAAGGCTGTAAGACATCACAGAGACAGGTAAGTATCTATATATTTATATGTGTGTTGCATGTACACTAAACCCTCACATTTGGATAATGTCACTTTTTAAAGTGATGACATGTATATTAACAGTGTAAAACATGAATAGATGTTTAAACATTCTTTACCTCATCCTAATTTTCTTCCAGATGCTTGGCTTTTTCTTTGTCTTTGTGTTGGAGATTGGCTCTGATGTTTCAGCCTCTTCTGGAGCTTCTAGCTGCTGGCTGTCTGGACCCTCCTGCTGGTTCTCTGGCCCCTCCTGGTTCTCTGCCCATGCCTGTTGCCTCCTTGGTTTCTGCCCATGCCAGTTGCCTCTTGGCCTTGTTGGCCTGTGGCCATCCGGGCAACTCCTGACCGTGGTTGTAATCGTGGCTGTGTTGGGTGGTTCCAGTGTTGATTTGAGCATCAGCCTCCAGATTCATCTGATCCAGGTAGTTTTCCTTCATCCTCTCCCTCTCCTCCTTCAGTTGTTGATGAGTGTGTTTTTTAAGCAGGGACCGCTCTCTCCACTGCTTATTGAAATCCTCCATCTTCTTCCTTCTCTCCTCAGCCTTCAGCAGCTCCTTCCTCTTCTCCCTCTCTCTCTCTGCCCGGGTCATGGTGGATGTTAGCCTTGTGTGTCCAGGGATGGCTGGGAGGGGAGAAGAAGTAGAGTTTACATTCAACTAAGTGGATCTGGTATCAACTTAAATGTAATGGACACAGGGAATGAAGAATAGAAAACACAATTGGATCTCAATGATTCTTTACTCTTTTCAGTTGAGCAAGGCATGGAATATGTCAATAAAGTGCAATAATTCCCATCCCGAATTGACCTGGTCCTAAGATGAACATGAGTCCAGAATGGCACCTATTCTTTGTATAGTGCCAGGGCATATGTGATCGCTTAGGGCCCCATGGCCACTAGTAGCCCCCGGATCCCCCCAAAACACGTTTTTGTGTGTGTATTTTTCTTTTTTATGAACTGATGCAGCATGATGACTGGTGTGGAACTTATGTGTGTAGAGGAGACTACAGAGGATGATGTCATAAGTAGAGGGAAAACAGGTCTTACCTATGTGGACGATCTTATGGCCCTCCTCAGCCTCTCTCTGATACGTTCTCTCTATCTTTCTGAGGTTCCTCTTCTCCCATGTTTTATTCACCCAGCCCACAGCTCTCCTTCTGATACTTTTATCAGGTGGGAGAATGTCCTCCTTGTCATCTTCCTTCTCCTCCTCCTCTTCAGTGTCCTCTAAGTCACCCCTCTTGTACTCAAGGATCTCCTCTTTTTTCTTTACCTCTAAAATCTTCTCTCTCTCTCTGATTAAAGCTAAATGGCCTTCAAAGGCTCTCTTTCTCTCCTCCTCTCTCTCATCCTCTCTCTGCCTCTCCTCCTCTCTTAGTCTCAACATTTCTTTCTGTCTAGCAATTTCAATCTCTCGTTTTCTATCCTGCTCCTCTTGTTGTCTTGCCCTCTCCTGTTTTCTTTCCATCTCCAGCCGTCTTTCCTCCTTCTCCCTCCTGATTTGTTGTCCTCTTTCTATGTGTTCTCGTTCCCCCTTCAACACTTCTAACCTCCTCTCTTTACGCCTATTGAAGACTTCCCGTGCTTTTGCTTTAACATTAACTACTACATGTTTCTTCATGCTTACTTCCTTTCCTCTCTCTTCTCTTTCCCTGTACTCTTCCTCTGCTTCCTTAATCACTTCCTGCTTTTCTTCCATCTCTCTCTCCTGTTCTATCTCCAGTTCATTCTGTCCCTCAATTTCCCCTAAAATATTTTTCTGCCCCTCCTTTCTTCTTCCTGCTTCCTCCCTTTCTCTCATAATCATCTTTTCTTTCTGTTGCTGATCTCTTAATTCCATCTCTCTCTGATTGTCATTGTCTTTCTCCCTTTCTTTCTCCTTCTCCTTTTGTTTCTGTCTCTCCTCTTGTTGTTGTCGTCTGTGTATCTCTTCTATCTCTCTCTGTCTCTTGTTCTCCCTCTCTCTTCCCTCCTTCTCCATGTCAATTTGCTTCTGTTTCCATATATTTTCTTCTTCTTGATCTCTCTCAAGCATGATCTTTCTCTCCTCTTGTTGTTGTCGCCTTTCTTTCTCTCCCATCTCTCTCTGTCTCTCTTTCTCTTCGATCGCTCTCTGTCTCTCTTCTTCTCGTTCTTCATCTTCCATCTCTTTTTGCTTCTGTTCAAATAGTTCTTCTTCATTCTCTCTTTCAATCTCTTTCTGTCTCTCTTTCTCCCTCTCTCGTTCTTCCTCTTCCATCTCTATTTGCTTCTGTTTACATCTTTCTTCTTCATTCTTTCTTTCAATCTCTCTCTTTCTCTCTTCCTCTCTTTCGATATGGTTTTGTCTCTTTTCCATGATCTTTCTTTCAATCTCTCTCTGTCTCTTTTCTTCTCTGTCTTTCTCTTCCATCTCTATTTGCTTCTGTTCACATCTTTCTTCTTCAATCTCTCTTTCAATCTCTCTCTGTCTCTCTTCTCTTTCCATAATTTTCTGTCTCTTCTCCATTCTCTGTCTTCTGATCTCTCTCTGTCTCTCTTTCTCCCTCTCTCTTTCTTCCTCTTCCATCTCTATGTGCTTCTGTTTGCGTCTCTCCTCTTCTTCTTCTCTCTCCATCTCCTTCTTCTTCTCATCTTCTTCTTGTCTCTGTTTTGGTATTTTCTCCATTCTCTTTCTTTCTACCTCTTTCTGTTTGTTGTGCTCACCCTCCATCTTCTCCTCCATGTCCATTTGGTTCTGTGTCCATTTATATTTGTCTGTTTCCATATTTTCTAATTCTATCCGCTGTTCCTTGATTTTCTTGAAGACTTCCTCCAATTCAGACGTCTTTTTGTCATTGAGGAGGGCCGTCTCCATCTCCATCTCTCTCTCCACTCTATTTTTCATCTCCTCTTCACTTCGTCTCCAATCATTTTTCTCTCTCTGTCTCTATCAAATGTTCTCTCTGGTTCAGTCTCGTCTTTCAATCTAATCTCTTCTTTCATTCTCACAACCTCTCTGTCTAACACTAGTACATTTTGGTTAACCTGTTTCACTCTCTCATTCTGTCTTCTAAACGCTTCTTTCGCTCTTTCAAATTTGATTTTGTATTGAATCTCTTTTGTTGTCATATCTTCTTTCAGTCTCTCAACCTCTCTCTCTAACTCTTTTACCTTTTCGTTAACCAGTTTGACTTTCTCATTCTCTGCAATACGCACGTCTCTTTCTCTTTCAAATATGATTTCCTTCTCAATCTTTTTCAATCTCTCAATCTCTCGTTCTAACACTTTTATCGTTTCTTCTGCCTGTTCCACTTTCTTCTTCATTTCTTGTCTTTCCAATTCTGCTTTTCTCTCCCTTTCAATCTCCCTGTCTCTCTCTTTTTCCCTCTCTCTTTCCCTCTCTCTTCCTGTCTCAATAGGTTTGTTGTTCCAGGCCAGTCTTGGTCGCTGATCCTCCATGACTTTCTGCCATAGCCTCAATCTCTCAATCTCTTGCTTCATTTTAAAAGGTAAAATTAGTGATAATCTATGACCAAGACATACTTTCAAAGGATTTGCAGAGAATGATACACAGAAATACAACCTAGAGCTAGGTAATTGAATCAAACACTGACTTTCTCATTCTTCTAACAACATCAATAGCAGGGTCATTTTGATCAATTCATCTGGACAGTGCATTGTCAATTAATGTATTATCATGGTTTGAAAAAATTACGAGACATTTTATGGTATCAATCATGTCCAAAATGTGTACAAATACAAACACACAACCTTCTTGCCCATTCAGTTAGAGGTTTGAGAAATTCCTGTTACAATTTGTGTGATGTTACAACAATGTTGCCTCTGATGTTTATGCTTGTAGAAATTACTCCTACAAATGATGCTTCACTAATGCAGTTATTTACAACCTGCACAGATACAGTTATCAACAACAACAACAGTAATGACGTTAATAAGGAAGTGGATATTCAACCGGCAGAAGAAAGGCATAGGGGTTGAGATAAATGAAGGTTAGGTTCAGGACCTAGGGTTGGGTTAAGGTAAAGGTTAGGTATAGTTTCAGTGAGGTTAAGGTCAGGGTTAAGGAAAGGAATAAAAGTTAACATTGGGTTAGCGTACCGCTGTCTGCCACTATTCATTTTCAGCTGGGTAAATATACACTGCCTTTTAATAATAACAATGACATGTCTTACGTGGGCCAGTTGTAGGTCCACCATCAGTAGATCCAGCAGTTGTTTGAGTCTGTGGATCTCCTGCAGTTTTCTCTGGTGCTCCATTGCTTCCCTCTGTCTCTCTGCCTCCCTCTGTCTCTCTGCTTCTCTCTGTCTCTCTGCCTCCCTCTGTCTCTCTGCTTCCCTCTGTCTCTCTGCCTCCCTCTGTCTCTCTGATTCCCTCTCTCGCTCTGCTTCTCTCTGTCTCTCTGCTTCTCTCTGTCTCTCTGCCTTTCTCTCTCTCTCTGCATCTCTCTCTCTCTCTGCTTCTCTCTGGCTCTCTGACTCCCTCTGGCTCTCTGCCTCCCTCTGGCTCTCTGCCTCCCTCAGTCTCAGGATCTCAGCCTTCCACTCTTTCAATATACCCCTTTCTACTCTTCTTCTCCTCCTTTCATCTTTTAAAAGGGCTCGGAGATTGTCTGTCTCAGACTGTAATTGTTCAATGACCTTGCCCTTCTCTGTTCCACCATTCCTCTTCTTCTTTTCCTCCTCCCAGAGACACACTTGAAGTCTGTCCATCTCCTTCTTCTGGTTTCGGATCGTTCGATCCTTCCCCATCAACTCAAGCATGTGGGCTTCCTTCTCTGTACAGGTCTTCTTCTCTTCTCTCGGGAAGTGAACCTCCATCTCTGCCTGCTTGTAGCTGGGAGCAAAGGAATGTCAACACATTATTTAGGAAGTGAACTCAGACAATTTACTACAATATTAAAATAATAATTCAACTTCTGCTCAATGTAACTGTCTTTAATAACACATCACACAACTGTGACTTACAGTACATGAATGTGATGAGTTGACTGTCCATGATGGCCAGAGGTGGGTAATGTGTCACTCTGGTCCAGGGCGTTACGTACAGCTTGCAGACACTGAGCCTTCCTTCAGCAAGCCGCACATAATGCCCTGGACCAGAGCTAGGTTATGTGTTGAATGACTTACAGACTGTTCCATATGATAGGAGGGGGTAAGAAGACAGTCCCAGTAGGACACATAATGCCCTGGACCAGAGCTAGGTTATGTGTTGAATGACTTACAGACTGTTCCATATGATAGGAGGGGTAAGAAGACAGGACACATAATGCCCTGGACCAGAGCTAGGTTATGTGATGAATGACTTACAGACTGTTCCATATGATAGGAGGGGGTAAGAAGACAGTCCCAGTAGGAGACGGAGATCGTCCAGAAGAAGAAGAGGTGTCCATCTCCTCAGAGACTGCAGGAAAGGTCTACAAGTTTTAATTCTGGAAAATAAAGAGATACATTCGTTCAGCAACAATGTGTTTCTATGTTTCTGTCACTAGATGGTGCCATTGTACACAACATTTACTCACCAGGTCAGTGAATTCAGAAACAGTCTTCAGAGTTGAGTCCTCAAGCTCTAGCCTACAACCCATCATGCATCAGCACAACTAATATAATAATACCTCATCACAACTTCATAATCACAGTACACCTGGATTGTGTTCACAAAGTGTTTCAGGGTAGGAGTGCTGATCTAGGATCAGGTCGCCTCCTGTCCATCAAAACGTATTCAGTTTGATTTAAAAGACAAAAATGATAATTGATCAGCACTCCTTCTATGAGACTTTGTGAATATGAGCCTATGTGAAAGAACCTTTCTGGCATGAGCTGGCTAGACAGTACACAGACAATTCAGATAGTCTGACAGACAGAAGAGTAGATACAGATGGAGTGATTGATAGCAACAGAAATAACAAAGCAATTATGAATAATTGTAATTTATTAGGCTAGCTATATAATGTCAGAAAGAAAAAATATTTAAAATACATTAACGTTCACCTTCACATGTGTTATCTTACCATGACAGAATTATAGGCTAAGTAGGCTAGCGGATGATTAATGTATTGTAAACTTTCGTAAATATTTAACTCACCTCAAATCACACGTGTCAAAGCGCAGTTTTAGTGTTGAACTGAAGAATATCTTCCGCATGAACGTTCTCTGGTCTGGAGCTGTATTGTTGCGTCATTTGGAACGCTTGAGCGTCATAATCCGTTCACCGCGCCTGCTTGATTGACAGCTTGGGGTTCTCCTGCGCATCTGTGTCCAAAAGTCGATCATGTTAAACTACTCATAATTGATAAAGACATTTATAACTATTTTCACTTGACTTTTATTTCGTGTATTTTTGCCTAAGGTTATTTGGAATTCTATGTTGTGTGATTTGTCTTTGTATGGGCCTAAAGTTCAATGAAATAAATCCTCGTGGACCAGATTGACCCACTCTCCCCACTATTTATTATTTCTGCAGTGAGGATTCACCCTCTTTAGATAATGATGTTGTAATTTATATCGGTCACATTAATGACATTGCACTCAGGAAAGTTGTCTGTAGGCTATTGGGGAGATGCGCATAGCCCGTTGAGTTGTCACGTTCCAGTCCAAACATGACCTGGGATGTGAGAAGGGAGCTATTCTATAACACATGTAGATGACATGTTGTCTTTATATGTAGATTATATTTTGGTCTTATATTTCATATTTGATTGATGATTAGGCCTATGACTTTTGATTCCACTTTGGCTACCTTGCATATTGTCCTTTCTTGCTATATCTTAAACGTTATGCCCTTGTGTAGATCTTCTGTCTAAACAATATTCATGATAGTTTGAATGAGTTGAGTAAACTACACTGTTGTTAGCTTCTCAGTCTGTACTGTACTGTCCCTGGAAGACTCTCCACATAGTTCACCAAGATCAAGTCCACTTTGTTCCACTGGTCAACTAATCATCCAAACCTCTGATTAGTGAATCAGGTGTGCTGGTGGTGGAATACATGATATGAGCTGGTTAGGGGGAGGACAGGTTTGAGAAGGGAAAGACTAAATGGACTTTTCTGGCCAACATCCCATTGACAGCCCGTCTAGCCAACACCTGAAACCTAAAACTGACCCTAACCTTAACCCTAAGATGAACCAAACCCTTAAGCCTTAAAGGTAGTCTCATCATGGGTGTGATACAGACTGTAGTTTCTCCCTGTATGTCCAGTAAACCTCCTCTCATCATGGGTGTGATTCAGACTGTAGTTTCTCCCTGTGTGTCCAGTAAACCTCCTCTCATCATGGGTGTGATTCAGACTGTAGTTTCTCCCTGTGTGTCCAGTAAACCTCCTCTCATCATGGGTGAGATTCAGCCTGAAGCTGGAGAGGCCAGTAGCAACCAGCCCGACCACTTTATTACTAGTTGGGGATGGATAGTATCTCTAGAGGTACAGTAGGGCATTTCCATGTGAAAGGATTGTCTATTAGGTATTTGTGAAATTGTTAGATATTACTTGTTAGATAATACTTCACTGTCGGAACTAGAAGTGCAAGCATTTCGCTAGACTCCCAATAACATCTACTAACCATGTGTTGTGACCAATAACATCTACTAACCATGTGTTGTGACCAATAACATCTACTAACCATGTGTTGTGACCAATAACACCTACTAACCATGTGTTGTGACCAATAACATCTACTAACCATGTGTTGTGACCAATAACATCTACTAACCATGTGTTGTGACCAATAACATCTACTAACCATGTGTTGTGACCAATAACATCTACTAACCATGTGTTGTGACCAATACATTTTGATTTTGATTTAAGCACCAATTATGATGTTCATAGGAGTATGTGTAATTGGGTGTCAAATGAAATCTAAGAGTCTATATTTTGGGGAAATGTAATTCTAGATCCATTTTTCAACCAGTGAAGGCTTTGATTTCTGGGTAAACAGAATGCATCTTAGAAACGATCACCAGAAAAAGTCTTAAAACCTTCTTTAAGTTCCAGTCCAAACATGACCTGGGAAGTGAGACGAGTGATACATCTATAACACATGTAGACATGTTGTCTTTATGTAGCGGGTCTTAAGTACCACAGGAGAAGCAGGAAATGAAGAGCGATTGTCTTCTATACTTTTTTTCCCCCAATCCATTATTTTACCAGGTAAGTTTACTGAGATGAGAACTCATTCTCATGTTCAGAAATGACCTGGGGAATAGTTACAGGGGAGAGGAGGGGGATGAATGAGCCAATTGTAAACTGGCGATTATTAGGTGACTGAGATGGTTTGAGGGCCAGATTGGGAATTTAGCCAGGACACCGGGGTTAACACCTTTACTCTTACGATCAGTGTCATGGGAACTTTAATGACCTCAGAGTCAGGACACCCGTTTAACATCCCAGCTAAAAGACAACACCCTTACACAGGGCAGTGTTCCCAATCTTTGCCCTGGGGTATTGGGATATTTTTTAGACCAGATGAAAGAGTGCCTCCTACTGGCCATCCAACACCACTTCCAGCAGCATCTTAGCTTCAGAAGCAAGCCAGCGGTGGTATGCAGGGTGGTATGCTGCTGGCTTATGTTGATCTGCAATAGTATTGTGAAAAGACAGGACAGGAACACATCAGTCTCCAATGCACCATCTGACAAGTTGTTCTACACAGGAGCATGAAGAAAGGTAAAACACATATCCTGTCTCACATCCCCAATACATTGCTAGGTGCTTTCAGTGTTGACAGTACCAAAATACAACAACTCATGTCCAAAAACACTGCAACACAAACAAGTTACAACGTGAAATCGCCTCTATCCCATTCAGACCGTAGAGGACAAAACTACATTTCCCATAATGCAACGCCAGTGGGCAGCTAACCGTCTGCATCACAGAAAGGCATGCTAGCTAGCAACAGCAGCACTTTTAGCACTCTGTAAACTATATTAATAACAATAAAACTCTGAAAGTTACATGTTTCAATAGTCTCACACTCCCTTATCACAATATCTACAGCATTAATGTTTGCGATGTTTTATTTATTTCACGTTATGGACTTCTACAAAGGAGTAATCTGCAACACATACCTTTCTCTCAGTGTTTTCTCAGACTGAGGAGAACCGGAGCTACGGGTTGTACCAGGGTGTTAGTAGGTGACGCAAGCACCCAGATGAAATAAAATACATTTAATGAAACAAAACCCCAAGATGTTAACATCATTCAGCTACTGTTATGGGTGTTTGATGGCACAGTGCTGCCATCTGTTGGTAAATGTTCATTACTGCAACTCTTGTTGGGCCCACACTGACTAAAATCTGTAACAGAGTGTGTTATGGGTGTTTGATGGCACAGTGCTGCCATCTGTTGGTAAATGTTCTAAAATCTGTAACTGGCACAGTGCTGCCACTCTAAATGTGTTTTACCGGGGTGCTTGAGATACCCGGATGTGTTGTGATGTTCTGAACAAGACTGGTGACTCGCATCAACGCCTCCGTCTCCTCATTTAACATTCAAACAGAGTGCACAACATTTGGTAGACTTACCTAATTGTTTATGGATATGACTTTATTTAGGACGAGTGCACTAGATAGTGGGTGTTTTCCTAATGACCGTCATTCAGTAAGGCACAAATGTTCTTCATCCTCTTTTTGACGGTAGCCAGCTTGTCCCAAGTAAATATCTAACTAGCTGGCTAATTCACAACCCCCCCCCCAATGTACTTAGTTTAAATAGCTACAAATCGATGTCTTTTTCCCACTACTAATACTCCTTCTGTTAATCAACTTATTTTTCACGATAAGAAACATATGTCATCAATAAATACCTTGTTTACTGTAAAATGTTCTGTTTTGTTTTACGGAGAAGAAGCAACACGAATCATCATTCAAATCGAATTTCCGTTTGATTATGGAATTGTTGAGCTGGAATCTCATGTGTTTGTTGTCAAAGATACAGACAACGACTGCAATTATTACAAAGTTGAGGCTATGTGCTGCAATACTGTCCAGAGGAAGGGAGTAAAAATCAATTGTCCAGTTTCCAACAGAAAGGTATGTAGTACATAATGAGAAGATGCATTTGGAGTAATTAAGGCATGTCGAAGCACACATCGTTGGCTGTGTAATCAGTAATGGGCTGGATCCATGACTATCCATGCAATCAATCACCAAAGCAATGACCACTGATGAATTACACATACCAGCAATGAAAACTAAACTACAGCTGAGTTTAACACAACTAGCATGACGCAGCTAGTTAAGGTTAGTTTACCAATGTGTCCAGCTGTATTACATCCAAGGCTATGCTGCGCGATCAATAGAAGACAATCATTTGTGACGCTGGGTCATTTCAAGGTAATTTATCAAGCTGGAACTCTTAAATTATGGTAGATGTCTGTAAAACATGTTATATTAAAAATCGGCATGGCGGATTTCAAATTAACAATCGATAATCTGCATTTTTATACGGCGATTATAATGCAATCCACGAGGAGACTGCGTGGCAGGCAGACCACCTGTTACGCAAGTGCAGCATCAAAATGACCTTGTGGCTGCAAGGAGCAAAGGTACATTTCTCGCTATTAAAAAAAACCTGACATGGCTGCTGTTTAAATGAACTGTAGAGTACTATTAAAAACAATCAAAAATCATATTTTATTGGTCACATACACATGGTTGCTGTTACAAGAGGATTCCTTTATTGTTTCAGAAATTATCTAAAAGATGATATTCATTTTTTAAAATTTAGTTTGAAGCCCGGATTCCTCAACTCTGTCATGGAGAAGATTTGAACTCCTGGTCAGGAATATGAGCAACACCGAAATAAATATGTCCCTAATGTTTGACAAAATGGCAATAGAAAAACATCTAGATTACAATCGTGAAAGAGACCCCACCGAATGCTTTAACCATCAAGGGTGACGTTGCCAATCAGGCAATGGTTGTTGTGGTTAGGAGAGTTCCATCGAAATGGAAACAGGTAATTATGTGACCGAGCTATCAGTGACTACATGACTACAGTTTATCTTTCCTAGAATTTTACTCACTAATAAGACACTTGATTGACTTACCCCTGCCTTGTTTACGTCTCCCACACAAGTATATGGCATATTTCCTGGCTAAATCGGCAAACACCAGCCCAAGAGACTACTGATATTTTGGCTGAGGCAATAAAGAGACTAAAAGGTATAAGATTGAATGTAAATAATAATGTCTAAATACAATAATCCAGTTTCATCACTACTATATTGTGGGCGAATTTACAGTAATTACTTTAAATGCGACAGGTCATCAATGTTGTGTGTGTGACCAGGCCCAGTAATACGAAGTCCATGAAATTCCTTGGAACAAGTCTAAATGCCGAGGACCACACTGACGAGGCCCACTGCCTCACAGTTGAAGACAACACTGACGGGGCCCACTGCCTCACAGTTGAAGACCACACTGACAGGGCCCACTGCATCACAGTTGAAGACCACACAGACGGGGCCCACTGCGTCCACTGCATCACACTGCATCACAGTTGAAGACCACACTGACGGGGCCCACTGCGTCACACTGCATCACAGTTGAAGACCACACTGACGGGGCCCACTGCATCACAGTTGAAGACCACACTGACGGGGCCCACTGCATCACAGTTGAAGACCACACTGACGGGGCCCACTGCATCACAGTTGAAGACCATCACAGTTGAAGACCACACTGGGGCCCACTGCATCACAGTTGAAGACCACACTCACGGGGCCCACTGCATCACAGTTGAAGACCACACTGACGGGGCCCACTGCATCACAGTTGAAGACCACACTGCCCACTGCATCACAGGGCCCACTGCATCACAGTTGAAGACCACACTGACGGGCCCACTGCATCACAGGGACCCACTGACAGGGCTTCATCACAGTTGAAGACCACACTGACGGGGCCCACTGCATCACAGTTGAAGACCACACTGACGGGGCCCATTGCATCACAGTTGAAGACCCACTGACGGGGCCCAGTCACAGTTGAAGACCATCACTGAAGACTGACTGGGCCCACTGGGGCCCACTGCATCACAGTTGAAGACCACACTGACGGGGCCCACTGCATCACAGTTGAAGACCACACTCACGGGGCCCACTGCATCACAGTTGAAGACCACACTGACGGGGCCCACTGCATCACAGGGCCCACTGCCCACTGCATCACAGTTGAAGACCACACTGACTGACTGGGCCCACTGCGTCACAGTTGAAGACCACACTGCCCACGGGGCCCACTGAGTCACAGTTGAAGACCACACTGACGGGGCATCACAGTTGAAGACCACCGGGCATCACAGTTGAAGACCACACTGACGGGGCCCACCGCATCACAGTTGAAGACCACACTGACGGGGCCCACCGCATCACAGTTGAAGACCACACTGACGGGGCCCACCGCATCACAGTTGAAGACCACACTGACGGGGCCCACCGCATCACAGTTGAAGACCACACTGACGGGGCCCACTGCATCACAGTTGAAGACCACACTGACGGGGCCCACCGCATCACAGTTGAAGACCACACTGACGGGGCCCACTGCATCACAGTTGAAGACCACAGACCACTGCACAGTTGAAGACCACACGGGGCCCACTGCATCACAGTTGAAGACCACACTGACGGGGCCCACTGCATCACAGTTGAAGACCACACTGACGGGGCCCACTGCATCACAGTTGAAGACCACACTGACGGGGCCCACTGCAGTCACAGTTGAAGACCACACTGACGGGGCCCACTGCATCACAGTTGAAGAACACACAATCCCCTTCATCTTTGTTGTTCCTCACCAGGTCAAATTAGTGTGGAATAACTCTTCAAGAGTAATGGGATGAATTAAGATTCAAAGATGTTATAATTACAATTAAATGGATCAAATAAAATACGGACCTGGGGCTTTCCCACGCGGACCAGATATGGATGAGACCTGTTAAGATTCAGATATGTTTAAAAAAGATGTTATAATTACAATTAAATGGATCAAATAAAATAAAAAAATACAATGCCCCTTGATGTTGTTACCTTACAGCCTAATTCTAAAATAGATTCAATAGTATTTTTCCATCATCAATCTAAACAAAATACCCCATAATGACAGAACAAAAACACATTTTTAGAAAGCTTTGCAATGTCACATTTACATAAGTATATTTGAAATCGGGAGTAAGAAGGAAATCTTCCAATCAGGAGTTCTGGGAATTTTGGGAAAGTTCGCGGGAATTTTGCAACCCTCAGTTCAGACAACATAAAATGGCTCAGACGTTGCTGGAGAAATCCATTGACAATCTTATACCACCATCGTGTGGCCAAAAGATAATATGAATTAGCTTGGGTGTGGGTCAGTGGGAGAATCTCAATTGCATTCATTGACTTCTCGCGTCCTTCTCGAAACCCATTGGAGGAGGTCAGAAGTGCGGAAAGTCTGAATTTCTCATGTACAATTGAGATATATTTAATTGACCAACTCCCAGGTGAATGTATTGATATCTTTTGGGCAAACGATGTTGGTACAAGAGAGTCAATGATTATTCCAGCAACGTCTGGACCAATTTATTTTGTCTGAACTGAGCGTCGCATTAGTGAATTAGATAATGGTTGTGTCGCCACCTGGTGGTGACAGTTGGTTCTTTATCTTTATATAATAGTGATCTCTGCTGCCGTCTTCTGGACAGACGATATTTTAAAGTCGTACATTGGAGTGTGAATTGTTAGTTGTGAATGTGAATTGACTAGAATTAACATAAAACTCAAACGATTGTGGTGTAACAAAGCAAAGTGACAAAACATACCCACTGATAGGCTAGATGAAATGTTGAAAGAGCGAATCACATAGGGTTTCCACTCTTAAGATGCACAAAAAAAAACTCCACAAAAATGCCAAACAGTGTAAATGCAGATTTTATTTTATTTTTTAATGACCATTGAATTTCCAAAACGTGAACGTGACTCTATTTCCTGTGACCTCACAACCAGTCTCAGTAGTCAGTCCACTGGTGAGGAGGGAGTCTGTTGAACATTATGTTCCTCGAGTTCAAATACGACCAGTCTGAGTAGTCAGTCCACTGGTGAGGAGAGTGATGAACATTGTGTTCCTGTTGAGTTCAAATACGACCAGTCTGAGTAGTCAGTCCACTGGTGAGGAGAGTGATGAACATTGTGTTCCTGTTGAGTTCAAATACGACCAGTCTGAGTAGTCAGTCCACTGGTGAGGAGAGTGATGAACATTGTGTTCCTGTTGAGTTCAAAGATGACCAGTCTGAGTAGTCAGTCTGATGAACATTGTGTTCCTGTTGAGTTCAAAGACGACCAGTCTGAGTAGTCAGTCCACTGGTGAGGGAGTCTGATGAACATTGTGTTCCTGTTGAGTTCAAAGACGACCAGTCTGAGTAGAGTCTGATGAACATTGTGTTCTTCTTGAGTTCAAAGACGACCAGTCTGAGTAGTCAGTCCCACTGGTGAGGAGAGAGTCTGTTGAACATTGTGTTCCTGTCCTGGTAAAAGTTCAGGTCAGTCCGTCCGTGGAATGTAGTTGAAAAACAACCAGTCTGACAGGAAATCAACGAAGGCTGAAGGTGTAACAGTGGTGTCCAACATCCTCAGGGCAGGTCCACATGTTGAGGATGGAGTCAGACTTCATGTCCCTCTTGTATGGCAAATAGAGGATCTGTGAATAAAATGAAGAGAGAAATGATGCAATCAACTTTCCATAGGTGGTTAAATATTATATATATATTTATTTGTACCTTTATTTAACTAGGCAAGACAGTTAAGAACAAATTCTTATTTTCAATGACGGCCTACCGGGGAACAATGGGTTAACTGCCTTGTTCAGGGGCAGAACGACAGATTTTGTACCTTGTCAGCTTGGGGATTTGAACTTGCAACCTTTCGTTTACTAGTCCAACACTAACCACTAGGCTACACTTCGTGATTAGTGCCAGTGTTAATCACAGTGTTAATCACAGTGTTTAGTGCCAGTGTTAATCACAGTGTTTAGTGCCAGTGTTAATCACAGTGTTTAGTTCCAGTGTTAATCATAGTGTTTAGTTCCAGTGTTAATCATAGTGTTTAGTTCCAGTGTTAATCAGTGTTAATCACAGTGTTAATTAGTGTTAATCAGTGTTAATCACAGTGTTTAGTTCCAGTGTTAATCACAGTGTTTAGTTCCAGTGTTAATCACAGTGTTTAGTTCCAGTGTTAATCACAGTGTTTAGTTCCAGTGTTAATCACAGTGTTAATCACAGTGTTTAGTTCCAGTGTTAATCATAGTGTTTAGTTCCAGTGTTAATCACAGTGTTTAGTTCCAGTGTTAATCACAGTGTTTAGTGCCAGTGTTAATCATAGTGTTTAGTTCCAGTGTTAATCAGTGTTTAGTGCCAGTGTTAATCACAGTGATGTCCACTCCACATACAGTATAATAATTGGATAACATTGACATCCCCAATAAGCTATTCTTCTAAGCTGGCCGCCCAACAACCTGCCCGCTTGACCCTATCCCCTCCTCTCTTCTCCAGACCATTTCCGGAGACCTTCTCCCTTACCTCACCTCGCTCATCAACTCATCCCTGACCGCTGGCTACGTCCCTTCCGTCTTCAAGAGAGCGAGAGTTGCACCCCAACTGAAAAAACCTACACTCGATCCCTCCAATGTCAACAACTACAGACCAGTATCCCTTCTTTCTTTTCTCTCCAGAAATCTTGAACGTGCCGTCCTTGGCCAGCTTTCCCGCTATCTCTCTCAGAATGACCTTCTTGATCCAAATCAGTCAGGTTTCAAGACTAGTCATTCAACTGAGACTGCTCTTCTCTGTATCACGGAGGCGCTCCGCACTGCTAAAGCTAACTCTCTCTCCTCTGCTCTCATCCTTCTAGACCTATCGGCTGCCTTCGATACTGTGAACCATCAGATCCTCCTCTCCACCCTCTCCGAGTTGGGCATCTCCGGCGCGGCCCACGCTTGGATTGCGTCCTACCTGACAGGTCGCTCCTACCAGGTGGCGTGGCGAGAATCTGTCTCCTCACCACGCGCTCTCACCACTGGTGTCCCCCAGGGCTCTGTTCTAGGCCCTCTCCTATTCTCGCTATACACCAAGTCACTTGGCTCTGTCATAACCTCACATGGTCTCTCCTATCATTGCTATGCAGACGACACACAATTAATCTTCTCCTTTCCCCCTTCTGATGACCAGGTGGCGAATCGCATCTCTGCATGTCTGGCAGACATATCAGTGTGGATGACGGATCACCACCTCAAGCTGAACCTCGGCAAGACGGAGCGGCTCTTCCTCCCGGGGAAGGACTGCCCGTTCCATGATCTCGCCATCACGGTTGACAACTCCATTGTGTCCTCCTCCCAGAGCGCTAAGAACCTTGGCGTGATCCTGGACAACACCCTGTCATTTTCAACTAACATCAAGGCGGTGGCCCGTTCCTGTAGGTTCATGCTCTACAACATCCGCAGAGTACGACCCTGCCTCACACAGGAAGCGGCGCAGGTCCTAATCCAGGCACTTGTCATCTCCCGTCTGGATTACTGCAACTCGCTGTTGGCTGGGCTCCCTGCCTGTGCCATTAAACCCCTACAACTCATCCAGAACGCCGCAGCCCGTCTGGTGTTCAACCTTCCCAAGTTCTCTCACGTCACCCCGCTCCTCCGCTCTCTCCACTGGCTTCCAGTTGAAGCTCGCATCCGCTACAAGACCATGGTGCTTGCCTACGGAGCTGTGAGGGGAACGGCACCTCAGTACCTCCAGGCTCTGATCAGGCCCTACACCCAAACAAGGGCACTGCGTTCATCCACCTCTGGCCTGCTCGCCTCCCTACCACTGAGGAAGTACAGTTCCCGCTCAGCCCAGTCAAAACTGTTCGCTGCTCTGGCCCCCAATGGTGGAACAAACTCCCTCACGACGCCAGGACAGCGGAGTCAATCACCACCTTCCGGAGACACCTGAAACCCCACCTCTTTAAAGAATACCTAGGATAGGATAAAGTAATCCTTCTCACCCCCCTAAAAGATTTAGATGCACTATTGTAAAGTGGCTGTTCCACTGGATGTCATAAGGTGAATGCACCAATTTGTAAGTCGCTCTGGATAAGAGCGTCTGCTAAATGACTTAAATGTAAATGTAAAATGTAATGTTTAGTGCCAGTGTTAATCACAGTGTTTAGTGCCAGTGTTAATCACAGTGTTTGGTGCCAGTGTTAATCACAGTGTTTAGTGCCAGTGTTAATCATAGTGTTTAGTGCCAGTGTTAATCAGTGTTTAGTGCCAGTGTTAATCACAGTGATGTCCACTCCACATACAGTATAATAATTGGATAACATTGACATCCCCAATAAGCTATTCTTCTAAGCTGGCCGCCCAACAACCTGCCCGCTTGACCCTATCCCCTCCTCTCTTCTCCAGACCATTTCCGGAGACCTTCTCCCTTACCTCACCTCGCTCATCAACTCATCCCTGACCGCTGGCTACGTCCCTTCCGTCTTCAAGAGAGCGAGAGTTGCACCCCTTCTGAAAAAACCTACACTCGATCCCTCCGATGTCAACAACTACAGACCAGTATCCCTTCTTTCTTTTCTCTCCAGAAATCTTGAACGTGCCGTCCTTGGCCAGCTCTCCCGCTATCTCTCTCAGAATGACCTTCTTGATCCAAATCAGTCAGGTTTCAAGACTAGTCATTCAACTGAGACTGCTCTTCTCTGTATCACGGAGGCGCTCCGCACTGCTAAAGCTAACTCTCTCTCCTCTGCTCTCATCCTTCTAGACCTATCGGCTGCCTTCGATACTGTGAACCATCAGATCCTCCTCTCCACCCTCTCCGAGTTGGGCATCTCCGGCGCGGCCCACGCTTGGATTGCGTCCTACCTGACAGGTCGCTCCTACCAGGTGGCGTGGCGAGAATCTGTCTCCTCACCACGCGCTCTCACCACTGGTGTCCCCCAGGGCTCTGTTCTAGGCCCTCTCCTATTCTCGCTATACACCAAGTCACTTGGCTCTGTCATAACCTCACATGGTCTCTCCTATCATTGCTATGCAGACGACACACAATTAATCTTCTCCTTTCCCCCTTCTGATGACCAGGTGGCGAATCGCATCTCTGCATGTCTGGCAGACATATCAGTGTGGATGACGGATCACCACCTCAAGCTGAACCTCGGCAAGACGGAGCTGCTCTTCCTCCCGGGAAGGACTGCCCGTTCCATGATCTCGCCATCACGGTTGACAACTCCATTGTGTCCTCCTCCCAGAGCGCTAAGAACCTTGGCGTGATCCTGGACAACACCCTGTCGTTTTCAACTAACATCAAGGCGGTGGCCCGTTCCTGTAGGTTCATGCTCTACAACATCCACAGAGTACGACCCTGCCTCACACAGGAAGCGGCGCAGGTCCTAATCCAGGCACTTGTCATCTCCCGTCTGGATTACTGCAACTCGCTGTTGGCTGGGCTCCCTGCCTGTGCCATTAAACCCCTACAACTCATCCAGAACGCCGCAGCCCGTCTGGTGTTCAACCTTCCCAAGTTCTCTCACGTCACCCCGCTCCTCCGCTCTCTCCACTGGCTTCCAGTTGAAGCTCGCATCCGCTACAAGACCATGGTGCTTGCCTACGGAGCTGTGAGGGGAACGGCACCTCAGTACCTCCAGGCTCTGATCAGGCCCTACACCCAAACAAGGGCACTGCGTTCATCCACCTCTGGCCTGCTCGCCTCCCTACCACTGAGGAAGTACAGTTCCCGCTCAGCCCAGTCAAAACTGTTCGCTGCTCTGGCCCCCCAATGGTGGAACAAACTCCCTCACGACGCCAGGACAGCGGAGTCAATCACCACCTTCCGGAGACACCTGAAACCCCACCTCTTTAAAGAATACCTAGGATAGGATAAAGTAATCCTTCTCACCCCCCCTAAAAGATTTAGATGCACTATTGTAAAGTGGCTGTTCCACTGGATGTCATAAGGTGAATGCACCAATTTGTAAGTCGCTCTGGATAAGAGCGTCTGCTAAATGACTTAAATGTAAATGTAAAATGTAATGTTTAGTGCCAGTGTTAATCACAGTGTTTAGTGCCAGTGTTAATCACAGTGTTTGGTGCCAGTGTTAATCACAGTGTTTAGTGCCAGTGTTAATCATAGTGTTTAGTGCCAGTGTTAATCAGTGTTTAGTGCCAGTGTTAATCACAGTGATGTCCACTCCACATACAGTATAATAATTGGATAACATTGACATCCCCAATAAGCTATTCTTCTAAGCTGGCCGCCCAACAACCTGCCCGCTTGACCCTATCCCCTCCTCTCTTCTCCAGACCATTTCCGGAGACCTTCTCCCTTACCTCACCTCGCTCATCAACTCATCCCTGACCGCTGGCTACGTCCCTTCCGTCTTCAAGAGAGCGAGAGTTGCACCCCTTCTGAAAAAACCTACACTCGATCCCTCCGATGTCAACAACTACAGACCAGTATCCCTTCTTTCTTTTCTCTCCAGAAATCTTGAACGTGCCGTCCTTGGCCAGCTCTCCCGCTATCTCTCTCAGAATGACCTTCTTGATCCAAATCAGTCAGGTTTCAAGACTAGTCATTCAACTGAGACTGCTCTTCTCTGTATCACGGAGGCGCTCCGCACTGCTAAAGCTAACTCTCTCTCCTCTGCTCTCATCCTTCTAGACCTATCGGCTGCCTTCGATACTGTGAACCATCAGATCCTCCTCTCCACCCTCTCCGAGTTGGGCATCTCCGGCGCGGCCCACGCTTGGATTGCGTCCTACCTGACAGGTCGCTCCTACCAGGTGGCGTGGCGAGAATCTGTCTCCTCACCACGCGCTCTCACCACTGGTGTCCCCCAGGGCTCTGTTCTAGGCCCTCTCCTATTCTCGCTATACACCAAGTCACTTGGCTCTGTCATAACCTCACATGGTCTCTCCTATCATTGCTATGCAGACGACACACAATTAATCTTCTCCTTTCCCCCTTCTGATGACCAGGTGGCGAATCGCATCTCTGCATGTCTGGCAGACATATCAGTGTGGATGACGGATCACCACCTCAAGCTGAACCTCGGCAAGACGGAGCTGCTCTTCCTCCCGGGGAAGGACTGCCCGTTCCATGATCTCGCCATCACGGTTGACAACTCCATTGTGTCCTCCTCCCAGAGCGCTAAGAACCTTGGCGTGATCCTGGACAACACCCTGTCGTTTTCAACTAACATCAAGGCGGTGGCCCGTTCCTGTAGGTTCATGCTCTACAACATCCACAGAGTACGACCCTGCCTCACACAGGAAGCGGCGCAGGTCCTAATCCAGGCACTTGTCATCTCCCGTCTGGATTACTGCAACTCGCTGTTGGCTGGGCTCCCTGCCTGTGCCATTAAACCCCTACAACTCATCCAGAACGCCGCAGCCCGTCTGGTGTTCAACCTTCCCAAGTTCTCTCACGTCACCCCGCTCCTCCGCTCTCTCCACTGGCTTCCAGTTGAAGCTCGCATCCGCTACAAGACCATGGTGCTTGCCTACGGAGCTGTGAGGGGAACGGCACCTCAGTACCTCCAGGCTCTGATCAGGCCCTACACCCAAACAAGGGCACTGCGTTCATCCACCTCTGGCCTGCTCGCCTCCCTACCACTGAGGAAGTACAGTTCCCGCTCAGCCCAGTCAAAACTGTTCGCTGCTCTGGCCCCCCCCAATGGTGGAACAAACTCCCTCACGACGCCAGGACAGCGGAGTCAATCACCACCTTCCGGAGACACCTGAAACCCCACCTCTTTAAAGAATACCTAGGATAGGATAAAGTAATCCTTCTCACCCCCCTAAAAGATTTAGATGCACTATTGTAAAGTGGCTGTTCCACTGGATGTCATAAGGTGAATGCACCAATTTGTAAGTCGCTCTGGATAAGAGCGTCTGCTAAATGACTTAAATGTAAATGTAAAATGTAATGTTTAGTGCCAGTGTTAATCACAGTGTTTAGTGCCAGTGTTAATCACAGTGTTTGGTGCCAGTGTTAATCACAGTGTTTAGTGCCAGTGTTAATCATAGTGTTTAGTGCCAGTGTTAATCAGTGTTTAGTGCCAGTGTTAATCACAGTGATGTCCACTCCACATACAGTATAATAATTGGATAACATTGACATCCCCAATAAGCTATTCTTCTAAGCCACAATGTTTGCGTTGAGGCAGGCAAGCCCAATTCTGATAAATGTTCCATTCATTTACATTTTGACCAATCATATCGGATCTTTTTCAAAGCTAATTTGATTTGTCAAAAGACCAATTACTGAAGAAAACAAATTCAGAATTGGGCTGCCTGTCTCAAGGCAGCAAAATTGTACAAAAAAAATTCTGATTATTAAATATAATATTTAGTGATTTAACACACCTTTAGGGATTTGGGGTTTTCACTTGTGTAGAGTTGAAAGTGTTTAGTCCAACATGGGGGGCTGATAGGACCACGCTGCTTTAGAGATACTCTGCTGGAAACACAAACAAATGTATGAAGATATCAGACCAAGCAATTACAGCTAATTCACATTCCTTTAAGTGTTGACCTGAATGCTATTGGCACCAGTCAGATTCTATGAATTCTTAAAATGTTATCATAATTTAACCCCCCCCTCATAAAAAACAAATGACTTGCATACCTTTTCATCCAGAGGCTCACGTGTCAACGAGCTACAGAGTCTGATTCATACGCAGTGTCTGGAGAAGGGAGACTTGTGCCCTGAGACGAGTTGACTGAGTGAGAGGGTCACTCACAAAACAGAGGACGAAAACAGAAAAACTATTCGATCGAACTGCAGTTCCTCACAATAAAATGACAGCTCTAAGAATGTCAGTGGAAGTATCCTTAAAAAAATAAAAAATACGTAAAAATAATCTTAGTTTACGGTAGAATAACTCCCTGTTCAAAAAAGGAACATATTGGTAACAGTAAGGCAGGTCTGGATACAGTCTCTAAATCTTTCCACAAAAAAAGGAATATATTGGTAACAGTAAGGCAGGTCTGGATACAGTCTCTGAATCTTTCCACAAAAAAAGGAATATATTGGTAACAGTAAGGCAGGTCTGGATACAGTCTCTGAATCTTTCCACAAAAAAAGGAATATATTGGTAACAGTAAGGCAGGTCTGGATACAGTCTCTGAATCTTTCCACAAAAAAAGGAACAAAAAAAAAAACAATAGCCCACTGATAAAAATAATAATAATATGATCCATCATAGTAGGTTATTTCACTAATGCTACTACTACATACTCTTAGAAAATAAAACATCTTTGTCTTTTTATTTCTAACAAAAAAAGGATCAGAGGTTCTTCTATAGAGGCTTGTATTTGTAGTGGAGTTCGTTTCGTCAATGATTACGTCGTAAAATAGTTAAGAAAACAAAAAAAGTCTGGCAATAATCTTGCTGTATTCAGTCTCTACAGCAAGACCAGACATCAAAGGTTAAACAGGAAGGAAGGCCAAGGGAATCTGCACAAATCCACGATTCAAAGACTAAACCCTTAATACAAATATATTGTCTCCCTATTTTCACTTAATCCTAAAAATACTAGTGCTACTCCTCCTTGTGTACCAATTTCTGAATTGGTCCAAGAAACGCTAGCGCAGCCCTCCATTAAACATTTAGCTACAGTATATCCCTAATGAATGCACATCTCCGTTAGGCTCGTTGACTGTGTTCTAGGGTGACTAATAGAGTGGAAGTCTACGGACTTCAGGGAGACCTAAAACTAACATTCGGAACCTTTCGCATTCCAAGTGTGATCCAAAGATCAATGTAGCATACAGTCATTTGAAAACACACGTTTTTAAACTGTGAAACTATTGTGATAAAGGCAGCCCAATATATGAAGGTAGAGTTAAGTTATAGCATGCCTTTGCTTTACCTATATGAAAGTCTGTGTGTATTAAGCAGGTAGACCTACTTCAGGACAGAAAGAAAATACTTTAAAACACAATGTCCTCCCTTCAGCTGAGACAGAAAACAACCAGCACAAATAGTCAAGAGTGATGCGGAGTAGCTGGAGCTGGTTGCCAATCTGGTCATTGATTTGTCATTGTAATGTGTGTATCAGTCAGTTTCTGTTTTTCCACAGTTAGGCTACATCCTGTCCAGACTGAAGCACCATCCTGTCCAGACTGAAACTACATCCTGTCCAGACTGAAACTCCATCCTGTCCAGACTGAAGCTCCATCCTGTCCAGACTGAAGCTCCATCCTGTCCAGACTAAAACTCCATCCTGTCCAGACTGATTCTGGGTGTTTCTCTCTACCACACAAGTGATCAACAGCCCTTCTTCCTTTTGGCAAAACTCTTGTTGTCTCTGTTTTCTGCAGTGATTTTTTGTAATTAGTACAGAGCCATTCCCAGGTACGAGTCGTCTTCTTGAACTGAGGGAATTTGACTTTTGCAGATTTTCAATAGGCCCCTGATCTGTATCCAGCAAGGATTTGTTAGCATTTCTTCTCAGAACCAGTCTCGACTACAAAGCATTTTGAAAGTTCGGTAAGAATCCACCTCGTGTTGCACTTCATCACATATAACAATATCAATCTTTTTCTCATTTTTTTTTCAGGCAAATGAGAAACTGGCGTTTCACAGCGAGCAGATCAGACTTTTCTTTCCATCTTGTATCCCCCCCCCTGAGATCTCAGCCAGGAAGTAAAGGAAGTGCTTTTCTTTTCCCTGGCAGATCCATCTCATCTCAATGAGGTTCTACTTGTCTGACAACTTTCTTTTCCTTCTTGGCTATAAACATGTATTTATCCTCATTAAATCCCTTTTTTCCCCTGGTTACTTCTGTCAAGTCTATGGTATTTGGTCTCGAGTGATTCTGCATTGGACCGTCTGGTTATATCTGTGAAGTTGGCTCGGTTTTACTTCCAAAAGGACCACTTTCTGCAGCTGGTAGTGGTGACTGTGGAAGGCTGAATACATTTCCAGTCAGAATATTACTGGGTGTTGATTCATGCCATGATCCATCTTTGATCAAATGCTCTTCAGATGTTCTGACGGTATCTTGGTCTTTGCAGAAATAAACCAGTTTGACCTCAGAGTGTAGATCTGACTCCTCCTCCTCCTCCTTTATGCAGATCTCAGCAGGTCCATTATCCCGGTCAAGCATCGCTGCTTCATCAGTGGAGACAGTTTCAGGTGTCTCCACAGAGATAGTGTCTTTACCATGATGAGGATAAACCAGCCTTGCGTTTTGTTCCATATTTTTGTCAGGAAAAAAATCTAAAAGCACATTTGTTTTTGCTTGGCTTTTAAGCACACTCGGTATTATGAACACCTCTTTTGAGATTTCTCTTTTTCTCACGAGCTCAGATTTGTGTTTCTGAACCATTTGTTTCACTTTACAGCAAATATGCAGTGGAAATAGATTACGTCTCTGATTTTGCAAACTAAAATCAAAATTGTATTTTAGAATATCAATGAGAATGCGCCCACTTTTTTTATTTTTATGATGGGATTTCATCCCTGCATATTTATGCACCTCAAATATTACACCGTTTGTCAGTAAATTCAATTCCAGTTTCTGTTTAGATGGTTTGGATGTGATATCAAGGTCCAGACCTATTTCCTCACAGAGTGGGTAGCACGCTTTGGCTTTCACCATATTTTTGGTGTGAGACGTCACATTTGATTGGTCCAAGTTGGTAACGTCAATTTGCTTTGTTTCGTCAGTACAAAGTGCAAGGTCAGTTTCATCAGAGATTCTCTCTATTTTGACAAGACGAGGTTCTATTTGTACTACTTCAGAGAAATGGCCTTCCTCGGTCTCCTTGGTTACTAACATGTCCATGTCTTTCTTCTTCCTCATTAAATTCAATCTCCTCCTTTTTGATACTTCTTTCATTTGGTATTTCAGCTCAAGTGATGCTGTAGTGACCTTCTGGTTAGTGGACATCTCCGCAGGGTTCTTTCGTTTGCGTGACTTCTTTAAAAAAACTTCATTTTCAAGTCCCAATCTCCATGTACGTTTTTTTACCTGTCTTGCGCCGTAAAACTGCTCTTAACCTTCTCATAATATCTTCGGCCAGCTCAGTTTTCCCACTTTTTAAATCAAAATCAAAATTATGCTCGAGAAACTCACACACAACCTGCTTCCGATTTCCACACACTTGTGAGGCAAAATCAGCCAATTCAAACATTACATCTCTGGTCAATAGATGCAAGTCAAGTTTCTTATTTTTCCCATATTTTGATTTCACAACAAGGTCAAGTCCTTTTCCCTTACAGATCGGGTAGAGTTCCCTCAATGCTTCTTCTACAGTGGGCATCATGAAGGATTGATCCATTGTTATATCTGTCTGAGTTGGGAAGGTTTCCGTCTGGACATGTTGAGGACAGACGATGCCCATATAAGGCCTTGTGCAGGTATCATTACGTCCATTTTCAGGGCCAAGGATTGCCGTCTCATCAGCACACCGTGTCACATCTGTCTCAGTGGAGAAGCTCTCAGTCTTCACATGCAGAGGAGAGATCAGGCCCACAACAGGCTCCTCCTTTATGCAAACGTCAAAAGGTGTAGGATTTGACAAGCTGTTTTGCAAATAGAACTGTGCCCATTTAAGGGAGTATTCCAAAACTGTAACTGTCTTTGGATCAGGAAGGTCAAAGACTTCTGTTAACCACTCAGGTGTTCTCTTAGAATACATCTTCAGCATTTCTTTTAATTTCTTTTCTACCCTGTATGAAAAGTCATATTGTTGTTCATTTTGTACACCAAGAACAAAGTTGTAATCTAGAATATCAAAGATGACATGAGGGCGAGATCTATTAATGATTCTAGCATATTCTGACACCTCAAGCATTACACCAACTGTCAGTAAATGCAAATTCAGTTTCTGTTTCGCTCCAGATCCAACATTGAAATCTACACCGATCTCCTTGCACTTGATGTATGGATCTTTCCAATATCTCGTAAACTTTCTTAGGTTGGGTCTTGAGTAACTGCCACGACACTGATGTATCCATTTATCCTCTAACGTTTTCCGCCATTGTCGTCTTTGACTTAAATTGGCATTGTTGTCTTCCTCTTCATCAGAGGGAAAGTTCAATGGCTCACAATATTCTGGAAGAATAGGCCTAGTAGATACAGCTAAATGACAGTCGTTTTCTGGAGCAGGTGAGGTTAGCACAGAATGAATGGCAGTACTAGGGCTTGGGATATTAACATTGTCAGAGGGCAATTTATTATTGGTCTGTGTTTGCCTAGAAACCTGTGAAGTTGGGTTGATTTGAGCTTCAAAATAACCACTGAAAGTGGATGCATGTCCTGTCAGAATATCACTGGACGGTGCTAAATGCCATGACTGCTCTTTGATTGAATTCCCTTCAGATGTGCCGATGGTATCTTGATCTTTGCAGAAATAAACCACTTTGACAGCCCTGTTCTCCCCATCACTTGCTCCGGTCATTTCAGGAAAAAGACGTAAAATCTGCCCGTGGCTTGTTGTTTGTGGACTGATGGGAGGTACATGTGAATGCTCTTTCAGTAAACCCACATGGTAACCTGTTTCTGTGTTTTCTGACAATGTTGAATTTGGGTAATCTATCCAGGCATTAATCGAATCAGACCAAATTACTGTATGGGATATCTCCCTCTCATCTTCCTCTAGTTTAACGTCAACATCCATTTTGCACCAATGTCTCTACAAAGACAAAGTAATCAAAAACACCCCGATGACATTCCTCTCCACATGAACTAGACAGATAATGTAATTTCCACTATATAAATTACCTAGCCAAATGCCTACATCGTATTTGGAGATGTAGTTATCTAACCATGAGAAACACTCTTCGCGCCACTTCGATACAGTTACGACCGGAAGTTACTTTTTCGTAGCAGATTAGTACAAAGTATTACGCAACGGGTAATGAAATTCAATGTAGCAGGTTAGGACAATTTGGTTAAGGTTATGAAAAATAATTAGGGATGGCAAAACTGCCCTCCTAACCTGCTATTAAAATAATTTCGGGTCGTAGCTCTTATCAAAATGGCGAGTAAAAGAACTAGGTTAGTTGTCCGTAACCTGGTAACTAACGCTTTACCTTTACAGGTGATGGGTAACTGCAAATCCCTTGGCCTTCATTCTATTTAGATAAATGTTGAAAAATATTTCCAAAAACGTCGTATACTACCTAGTACACTGAAAACGTAGCAGTACGCACCGGAGTGGAATATTTTACGGAAGCGTTTTGAAGTCGACGTCTGAGGGTTGTGTCTCCAGGAAGTACAGGCGGAAGTGATGTCATATTCCTTATTCTTTCGCCATGCCATTTGGTCTCGGCTAGAAAGGGTACAGCTATGGACGGAAGTTGATATTTATATTTATTTTATCAAACAAATCGAAGTACTTGTTTCTCTCCAAATGGGTATAGAATACAACCTTTTAGTTTCAAGTAAGGGCTTTTTACACTATTAGAATGCACGTTCACGTCATTGTGTGTGCTGGTACAGGCTGCTGCACCTACAATGGAGTGAATTATAATATGAACAAACAGCATTGACATTGACATTTTAGTCATTTTGCAGACACTTTTACCCAGAGCAATTTACAGGAACAATTAGGGTTAAGTGCCTTGCTCAAATGTACCTTGGCAGATGTGTTACCGGGTAATCTCTGGTAGTGAAGTGAGCTGTATCATAGTCCTGTCACTGCTTCACTCCTGGCTACGTCAATATATATAAAACATATTTAAATAAATAAAAAGAGTTCAACAATTTTGTTGACTTTCTGCTCACTTTATTGCATTAGTGAGCCCTCAAAATGATACCTAAGCTTAATTTGCTACGTAGGTTATCTGCCTTTTTTGCAATTATTTTCCATTGGACAAAAGATATAACCCACAAATATGTTGGCTTAGGTTTTTTCCAAAGTACCAATGTTTTTAAATGATTTTATTTGATTTCAACTAATTTATGTTAGTTTATTTGTTATGCATACTTTAACATTGGGTTTCCATGCTGGTAGTAGTGTCTGGTAGTAGTGTCTGGGTTTTGATTTAAAATGTATGTTTGTGCCATGTTTTATTCCCCTCCCCTGATCCTGCTAGGGGATTCGGTTACTGCCCCAACACTCTTAACCTCTAAGCTACCTGCATTACCAAGGGGTTCACATTTTTCCAAATAGGGTCCCCTGCATTTTCTAGTGCCAATTTGGGGTCATCTGCAGAAAAAGTTTAGAGACCCCTGACATAGCAGCAAGGCCGGTTACCGACCAGACACGCAGGGCATTAGCCTGGTGGCCACTACTTTTTATGTCAAGTGTATTTCACCATGTCTCAACAGACTTTACAGAACAAATGATTTTTAAAAAGGATTGAATTATAATAATGAATAAATAAAAACAAGACACAACAAAGGTAATGGAATAGAGTTCAAAGATGACCAGTCTGGCAGCAAATCAAATGGCATGCGACAAATACAACAGGTGTAGTAGACCTTACAGTGAAATGCTGAATACAACAGGTGTAGTAGACCTTACAGTGAAATGCTGAATACAACAGGTGTAGTAGACCTTACAGTGAAATGCTGAATACAACAGGTGTAGTAGACCTTACAGTGAAATGCCGAATACAACAGGTGTAGTAGACCTTACAGTGAAATGCTGAATACAACAGGTGTAGTAGACCTTACAGTGAAATGCTGAATACAACAGGTGTAGTAGACCTTACAGTGAAATGCTGAATACAACAGGTGTAGTAGACCTTACAGTGAAATGCTGAATACAACAGGTGTAGTAGACCTCACAGTGAAATGCTGAATACAACAGGTGTAGTAGACCTTACAGTGAAATGCTGAATACAACAGGTGTAGTAGACCTCACAGTGAAATGCTGAATACAACACGTGTAGACCTTACAGTGAAATGCTGAATACAACAGGTGTAGTAGACCTTACAGTGAAATGCTGAATACAACAGGTGTAGTAGACCTTACAGTGAAATGCTGAATACAACAGGTGTAGTAGACCTTACAGTGAAATGCTGAATACAACAGGTGTAGTAGACCTTACAGTGAAATGCTGAATTACAACAGGTGTAGTAGACCTTACAGTGAAATGCTGAATACAACAGGTGTAGTAGACCTTACAGTGAAATGCTGAATACAACAGGTGTAGTAGACCTCACAGTGAAATGCTGAATACAACAGGTGTAGTAGACCTTACAGTGAAATGCTGAATACAACAGGTGTGTAGTACAGTGAATGCTGAATACAACACGTGTAGTAGTTACAGTGAAATGCTGAATACAACAGGTGTAGTAGACCTTACAGTGAAATGCTGAATACAACAGGTGTAGTAGACCTTACAGTGAAATGCTGAATACAACAGGTGTAGTAGACCTTACAGTGAAATGCTGAATACAACAGGTGTAGTAGACCTTACAGTGAAATGCTGAATACAACAGGTGTAGTAGACCTTACAGTGAAATGCTGAATACAACACGTGTAGTAGACCTTACAGTGAAATGCTGAATACAACAGGTGTAGTAGACCTTACAGTGAAATGCTGAATACAACAGGTGTAGTAGACCTGACAGTGAAATGCTGAATACAACAGGTGTAGTAGACCTGACAGTGAAATGCTACAACAGGTGTAGTAGATACAGTGAAATACTGAATACAACACGTGTAGTAGACCTTACAGTGAAATGCTGAATACAACAGGTGTAGTAGACCTCACAGTGAAATGCTGAATATAACAGGTGTAGTAGACCTCACAGTGAAATGCTGAATACAACAGGTGTAGTAGACCTTACAGTGAAATGCTGAATACAACACGTGTAGTAGACCTTACAGTGAAATGCTGAATACAACAGGTGTAGTAGATACAGTGAAATGCTGAATACAACAGGTGTAGTAGACCTTACAGTGAAATGCTGAATACAACAGGTGTAGTAGACCTTACAGTGAAATGCTGAATACAACAGGTGTAGTAGACCTTACAGTGAAATGCTGAATACAACAGGTGTAGTAGACCTTACAGTGAAATGCTGAATACAACACGTGTAGTAGACCTTACAGTGAAATGCTGAATACAACAGGTGTAGTAGACCTTACAGTGAAATGCTGAATACAACAGGTGTAGTAGACCTTACAGTGAAATGCCGAATACAACAGGTGTAGTAGACCTGACAGTGAAATGCTGAATACAACAGGTGTAGTAGACCTTACAGTGAAATGCTGAATACAACAGGTGTAGTAGACCATACAGTGAAATGCTGAATACAACAGGTGTAGTAGACCTTACAGTGAAATGCTGAATACAACAGGTGTAGTAGACCTTACAGTGAAATGCCGAATACAACAGGTGTAGTAGACCTGACAGTGAAATGCTGAATACAACAGGTGTAGTAGACCTTACAGTGAAATGCTGAATACAACAGGTGTAGTAGACCATACAGTGAAATGCTGAATACAACAGGTGTAGTAGACTATACAGTGAAATGCTGAATACAACACGTGCAGACCTTACAGTGAAATGCTTACTTACAAGCCCCTAACCAACAATGCTTTAAGAAGTTAAGAAAAATAAGTGTTATGTAAAAAATAGATAAGTAAAAAAAAAAAAAAAAAAGTAATAGCAGCAGTAAAATAACAATAGCGAGACTATATACAGGGGGGCACCGGTACAGAGTCAATGTGGAGGCTATATACAGGGGGTACCGGTACAGAGTCAATGTGGAGGCTATATACAGGGGGTACCGGTACAGAGTCAATGTGGAGGCTATATACAGGGGGTACCGTTACAGAGTCAATGTGGAGGCTATATACAGGGGGTACCGGTACAGAGTCAATGTGGAGGCTATATACAGGGGGTACCGGTACTGAGTCAATGTGGAGGCTATATACAGGGGGTACCGGTACTGAGTCAATGTGGAGGCTATATACAGGGGTACTGGTACAGAGTCAATGTGGAGGCTATATACAGGGGTACCGGTACAGAGTCAATGTGGAGGCTATATACAGGGGGTACCGGTACAGAATCAATGTGGAGGCTATATACAGGGGTACCGGTACAGAGTCAATGTGGAGGCTATATACAGGGGGTACCGGTACCGGCTCAGGACCTCAGACTTGGGAGAAGGTTCCCCATCCAACAGGACAACGACCCTAAGCACACAGACAAGACAACACAAGAGTGGCTTCGGGACAAGTCTCTGAATGTCCTTGAGTGGCCCAGCCAGAGCCTGGACCTGAACCCAATCGAACATCGCTGGAGAGACCTGAAAATACAGTGGAGCAAAGAAGTATTTAGTCAACCACCAATGGTGTTATTTTCCACCATAATTTGCAAATTAATTCATTAAAAATCCTACAATGTGATTTTCTGGATTTTTTTCCTAATTTTGTCTGTCATAGTTGAAGTGTTCCTATGATGAAAAAAGATGAGAGGCCTGTAATTAAGTGGGAGAACTTGCACAATTGGTGGCTGACTAAATACTTTTTTGCCCCACTGTATATATAATAGATATATCTAAGGTTAGCTTGACATGGTGTAATTGACTCAACACAAACACATAACACTTCAGATGTCTTATTGAGTCATTAAAATCAGTTGTTATTTCAATTCAGGAAGTAAACCAAATTCCAATTCCAACATTTTCCCAACTGAAAAGCATTGAAGAACATTTGAATTGCAGTGTATTTCCTGCATTGACACCAACCCTGTTTGGTAAACAGAAAAAAATGTCAACATAAAGAAGGTATGTAGGCTACTATGGCTCTAATATGTGTAATTAATACTAATAATATACTTACGGGCTTCAAACTCACTGAGGAGCAACAGCCTCTGACTGTAAACGTTCTGTTGTGACTTTATGGACATAAACACACACAAAGCAGAAACATTTAGGTGGAATAGCCAAGAGTGAAAGTCATCCGGTATTGTCCGGTAAAAACAAATAATCACCACAGTAAAACTTGAACCTGTCACAATAATTCAGACCATTATTTAACATTACGGCATGTCAGCTGCAGGAAAATGAGCGAATTCACTTTAAAACGGGCGCTATACACTTCTAAACTGCGGTTAGAGAACAACATTTTTATTCACCCCAAGGTGGAGATAAGTGTTTGAGACGCGCATGTACAGCAGACTGGCAGCATCAATTCAGACGACAGGTGGACTTAATGACAAACACCTTCAGGTTTTACGTAACCGGCGTCTCTTTCCATCAGCGCACTGTTTGGATGATGGAATGATTCTGTGATTGGACAAACGTGTGCGGGAAGCCAACGGGAGCACCTTTTGAAGTGGTTGACCAATCAGATGAAAACATCATGACTGGTTGTATTTATGCCACATTAAAAGGGCATGATAAAAGTGATATGAACATTCTTTACTAGATCCTACAGAAATTATACTAAATTAATAGGGATTTTATATACAATTCTCTGGTTAGACCCATTTTTCTCATGCACGCGCACACACGCTAGGGTTCTTCATGGGTCTAAAAAGTTGGACCTGTTACGAAACGGACCTGGTGCTTTCCCACGCGGACCAGATATGCATAAATTAAAAAGTTTAAAATATAGGAGACCTGTTCCGAACGGACCTGGGGCTTTCCCACGCGGACCAGATATGCATAAATTAAAAAGTTTAAAATATAGGAGACCTGTTCCGAACGGACCTGGGGCTTTCCCACGCGGACCAGATATGCATAAATTAAAAAGTTTAAAATATAGGAGACCTGTTCCGAACGGACCTGGGGCTTTCCCACGCGGACCAGATATGTTTAAAATATAGGATACCTGTTCCGAACGGACCTGACAACTTTTTTTAAAGCTACTTCATTAACCGGAGATAATAAAGGGCGCGAGAGAGAGGTTCTAGCAGGCCTCTTTGACGGCATCAAACGAGGAGAAACTAGTTAAGCCAGATAACGTCAGCTCGCTAGGCTAATTAAGGCTGCAGAGCACGCGCTTTCCAATCCTACAGATAACAATCACTCCATTCAGAGTATCAAGTAGCAGTATACCTGTTGGCACTTGGTCGTTGTAGCCTAACTTTTAATGACATAATTTTAATTCCATCTTCCATTGATTAGGTATCTCCTAACTTTTAGTATGTTTCTTTTACATCAACAGGGAGCGTCAGGAACACATCTACAGTGGCTTCAGAAAGGATTCAGACCCCTTGATGTTGTTACCTTACAGCCTAATTCTAAAATGGATTCAAGAGTATTTTTCCATCATCAATCTAAACAAAATACACCATAATGACAGAACAAAAACACATTTTTAGAAATCTTTGCAATATCACATTTACATAAGTATATTTGAAATCGGGAGTAAGAAGGAAATCTTCCAACCAGGAGTTCTGGGAATTTTGCAACCCTCAGTTCAGACAACATAAAATGGCTCAGACGTTGCTGGAGAAATCCATTGACAATCTTATACCACCATCGTGTGGCCAAAAGATAATATGAATTAGCTTGGGTGTGGGTCAGTGGGAGAATCTCAATTGCATTCATTGACTTCTCGCGTCCTTCTCGAAACCCATTGGAGGAGATCAGAAGTGCGGAAAGTCTGAATTTCTCATGTACAATTGAGATATATTTAATTGACCAACTCCCAGGTGAATGTATTGATATCTTTTGGGCAAACGATGTTGGTACAAGACAGTCAATGATTATTCCAGCAACGTCTGGACCAATTTATTTTGTCTGAACTGAGCGTCGCATTAGTGAATTAGATAATGGTTGTGTCGCCACCTGGTGGTGACAGTTGGTTCTTTATCTTTATATAATAGTGATCTCTGCTGCCGTCTTCTGGACAGACGATATTTTAAAGTCGTACATTGGAGTGTGAATTGTTAGTTGTGAACGTGAATTGACTAGAATTAACATAAAACTCACGATTGTGGTGTAACAAAGCAAAGTGACAAAACATACCCACTGATAGGCTACATGAAATGTTGAAAGAGCGAATCACATAGGGTTTCCACTCTTAAGATGCACAAAAAAAACTCCACAAAAATGCCAAACAGTGTAAATGCAGATTTTATTTTATTTTTTAATGACCATTGAATTTCCAAAACGTGAACGTGACTCTATTTCCTGTGACCTCACAACCAGTCTGAGTAGTCAGTCCACTGGTGAGGAGGGAGTCTGATGAACATTGTGTTCCTCGAGTTCAAATACGACCAGTCTGAGTAGAGTCTGATGAACATTGTGTTCTTCTTGAGTTCAAAGACGACCAGTCTGAGTAGTCAGTCCCACTGGTGAGGAGAGTGAGGAACATTGTGTTCCTCGAGTTCAAATACGACCAGTCTGAGTAGAGTCTGATGAACATTGTGTTCTTCTTGAGTTCAAAGACGACCAGGCTGAGTAGTCAGTCCCACTGGTGAGGAGGGAGTCTGTTGAACATTGTGTTCCTGTCCTGGTAAAAGTTCAGGTCAGTCCGTCCGTGGAATGTAGTTGAAAAACAACCAGTCTGACAGGAAATCAACGAAGGCTGAAGGTGTAACAGTGGTGTCCAACATCCTCAGGGCAGGTCCACATGTTGAGGATGGAGTCAGACTTCATGTCCCTTTAGTTTGGCAAATAGAGGATCTGTGAATAAAATGAAGAGAGAAATGATGCAATCAACATTCTGGAGGTGGTTAAATATTATATATATATTTATTTGTACCTTTATTTAACTAGGCAAGACAGTTAAGAACAAATTCTTATTTTCATTGACGGCCTACCGGGGAACAATGGGTTAACTGCCTTGTTCAGGGGCAGAACGACATATTTTGTACCTTGTCAGCTCGGGGATTTGAACTTGCAACCTTTCGGTTACTAGTCCAACACTCTAACGACTAGGCTACACTTCGTGATTAGTGCCAGTGTTAATCACAGTGTTAATCACAGTGTTTAGTGCCAGTGTTAATCACAGTGTTTAGTGCCAGTGTTAATCACAGTGTTTAGTGCCAGTGTTAATCACAGTGTTTAGTTCCAGTGTTAATCACAGTGTTTAGTGCCAGTGTTAATCACAGTGTTTAGTTCCAGTGTTAATCACAGTGTTTGAATTCCATGCTGTCACAGTTACCAGCCCTTTCAAGCTTAACATCCTTATCATTTATCGCCCTCCAGGTTCCCTCGGAGAGTTCATCAATGAGCTTGATGCCTTGATAAGCTCCTTTCCTGAGGACGGCTCACCTCACAGTTCTGGGCGACTTTAACCTCCCCACGTCTACCTTTGACTCATTCCTCTCTGCCTCCTTCTTTCCACTCCTCTCCTCTTTTGACCTCACCCTCTCACCTTCCCCCCCTACTCACAAGGCAGGCAATACGCTCGACCTCATCTTTACTAGATGCTGTTCTTCCACTAACCTCATTGCAACTCCCCTCCAAGTCTCCGACCACTACCTTGTATCCTTTTCCCTCTCGCTCTCATCCAACACTTCCCACACTGCCCCTACTCGGATGGTATCGCGCCGTCCCAACCTTCGCTCTCTCTCCCCCGCTACTCTCTCCTCTTCCATCCTATCATCTCTTCCCTCTGCTCAAACCTTCTCCAACCTATCTCCTGATTCTGCCTCCTCAACCCTCCTCTCCTCCCTTTCTGCATCCTTTGACTCTCTATGTCCCCTATCCTCCAGGCCGGCTCGGTCCTCCCCTCCCGCTCCGTGGCTCGACGACTCATTGCGAGCTCTCAGAACAGGGCTCCGGGCAGCCGAGCGGAAATGAGGGAAAACTCGCCTCCCTGCGGACCTGGCATCCTTTCACTCCCTCCTCCCTACATTTTCCTCCTCTGTCTCTGCTGCTAAAGCCACTTTCTACCACTCTAAATTCCAAGCATCTGCCTCTAACCCTAGGAAGCTCTTTGCCACCTTCTCCTCCCTCCTGAATCCTCCTCCCTCTCTGCAGATGACTTCGTCAACCATTTTGAAAAGAAGGTTGACGACATCCGATCCTCGTTTGCTAAGTCAAACGACACCGCTGGTTCTGCTCACACTGCCCTACCCTGTGCTCTGACCTCTTTCTCCCCTCTCTCTCCAGATGAAATCTCGCGTCTAGGCCCTCTCCTATTCTCTCTATACACCAAGTCACTTGGCTCTGTCATAACCTCACATGGTCTCTCCTATCATTGCTATGCAGACGACACACAAGTAATCTTCTCCTTTCCCCCTTCTGATGACCAGGTGGCGAATCACATCTCTGCATGTCTGGCAGACATATCAGTGTGGATGACGGATCACCACCTCAAGCTGAACCTCGGCAAGACGGAGCTGCTCTTCCTCTCGGGGAAGGACTGCCCGTTCCATGATCTCGCCATCACGGTTGACAACTCCATTGTGTCCTTCTCCCAGAGCGCTAAGAACCTTGGCGTGATCCTGGACAACACCCTGTCGTTTTCAACTAACATCAAGGCGGTGGCCCGTTCCTGTAGGTTCATGCTCTACAACATCCGCAGAGTACGACCCTGCCTCACACAGGAAGCGGCGCAGGTCCTAATCCAGGCACTTGTCATCTCCCGTCTGGATTACTGCAACTCGCTGTTGGCTGGGCTCCCTGCCTGTGCCATTAAACCCCTACAACTCATCCAGAACGCCGCAGCCCGTCTGGTGTTCAACCTTCCCAAGTTCTCTCACGTCACCCCGCTCCTCCGCTCTCTCCACTGGCTTCCAGTTGAAGCTCGCATCCGCTACAAGACCATGGTGCTTGCCTACGGAGCTGTGAGGGGAACGGCACCTCAGTACCTCCAGGCTCTGATCAGGCCCTACACCCAAACAAGGACACTGCGTTCATCCACCTCTGGCCTGCTCGCCTCCCTACCACTGAGGAAGTACAGTTCCCGCTCAGCCCAGTCAAAACTGTTCGCTGCTCTGGCCCCCCAATGGTGGAACAAACTCCCTCACGACGCCAGGACAGCGGAGTCAATCACCACCTTCCGGAGACACCTGAAACCCCACCTCTTTAAAGAATACCTAGGATAGGATAAAGTAATCCTTCTCACCCCAGTGTTAATCACAGTGTTTAGTGCCAGTGTTAATCACAGTGTTTAGTGCCAGTGTTAATCACAGTGTTTAGTGCCAGTGTTAATCATAGTGTTTAGTTCCAGTGTTAATCAGTGTTTAGTGCCAGTGTTAATCACAGTGATGTCCACTCCACATACAGTATAATAATTGGATAACATTGACATCCCCAATAAGCTATTCTTCTAAGCCACAATGTTTGCGTTGAGGCAGGCAGCCCAATTCTGATAAATGTTCCATTAATTTACATTTTGACCAATCACATCAGATCTTTTTCAAAGCTGATTTGATTTGTCAAAAGACCAATTACTGAAGAAAACAAATTCAGAATTGGGCTGCCTGTCTCAAGGCAGCAAAATTGTACAAAAAAAATTCTGATTCTTAAATATAATATTTAGGGATTTAACACACCTTTAGGGATTTGGGGTTTTCACTTGTGTAGAGTTGAAAGTGTTTAGTCCAACATGGGGGGCTGATAGGACCACGCTGCTTTAGAGATACTCTGCTGGAAACACAAAAAAATGTATGAAGATATCAGACCAAGCAATTACAGCTAATTCACATTCCTTTAAGTGTTGACCTGAATGCTATTGGCACCAGTCAGATTCTATGAATTCTTAAAATGTTATCATAATTTAACCCCCCCCCGCCATAAAAAACAAATTACTTTGCATACCTTTTCATCCAGAGGCTCACGTGTCACAACGAGCTACGGAGTCTGATTCATACGCAGTGTCTGGAGAAGGGGAGACTTGTGCCCTGAGACGAGTTGACTGAGTGAGAGGGTCACTCACAAAACAGAGGACGAAAACAGAAAAACTATTCCGATCGAACTGCAGTTCCTCACAATAAAATGACAGCTCTAAGAATGTCAGTGGAAGTATCCTTAAAAAAATAAAAAATACGTAAAAATAATCTTAGTTTACGGTAGAATAACTCCCTGTTCAAAAAAGGAACATATTGGTAACAGTAAGGCAGGTCTGGATACAGTCTCTAAATCTTTCCACAAAAAAAGGAATATATTGGTAACAGCAAGGCAGGTCTGGATACAGTCTCTAAATCTTTCCACAAAAAAATGAAAAATAAATAAATAAAAATAGCCCACTGATAAAAATAATAAAAATATGATCCATCATAGTAGGTTATTTCACTAATGCTACTACTACATACTCTTAGAAAATAAAACATCTTTGTCTTTTTATTTCTAACAAAAAAAGGATCAGAGGTGCTTCTATAGAGGCTTGTATTTGTAGTGGAGTTCGTTTCGTCAATGATTACGTCGTAAAATAGTTAAGAAAACAAAAAAAGTCTGGCAATAATCTTGCTGTATTCAGTCTCTACAGCAAGACCAGACATCAAAGGTTAAACAGGAAGGAAGGCCAAGGGAATCTGCACAAATCCACGATTCAAAGACTAAACCCTTAATACAAATACATTGTCTCCCTATTTTCACTTAATCCTAAAAATACTAGTGCTACTCCTCCTTGTGTACCAATTTCTGAATTGGTCCAAGAAACGCTAGCGCAGCCCTCCATTAAACATTTAGCTACAGTATATCCCTAATGAATGCACATCTCCGTTAGGCTCGTTGACTGTGTTCTAGGGTGACTAATAGAGTGGAAGTCTACGGACTTCAGGGAGACCTAAAACTAACATTCGGAACCTTTCGCATTCCAAGTGTGATCCAAAGATCAATGTAGCATACAGTCATTTGAAAACACACGTTTTTAAACTGTGAAACTATTGTGATAAAGGCAGCCCAATATATGAAGGTAGAGTTAAGTTATAGCATGCCTTTGCTTTACCTATATGAAAGTCTGTGTGTATTAAGCAGGTAGACCTACTTCAGGACAGAAAGAAAATACTTTAAAACACAATGTCCTCCCTTCAGCTGAGACAGAAGTTCAACCAGCACAAATAGTCAGAGTGATGCGGAATAGCTGGAGCTGGTTGCCAATCTGGTCATTGATTTGTCATTGTAATGTGTGTATCAGTCAGTTTCTGTTTTTCCACAGTTAGGCTACATCCTGTCCAGACTGAAGCTCCATCGTGTCCAGACTGAAACTCCATCGTGTCCAGACTGAAACTCCATCCTGTCCAGACTGAAGCTCCATCCTGTCCAGACTGAAGCTCCATCCTGTCCAGATTAAAACTCCAACCTGTCCAGACTAAAACTCCATCCTGTCCAGACTAAAACTCCATCCTGTCCAGACTAAAACTCCATCCTGTCCAGACTGATTCTGGGTGTTTCTCTCTACCACACAAGTGATCAACAGCCCTTCTTCCTTTTGGCAAAACTCTTGTTGTCTCTGCTTTCTGCAGTGATTTTAAACAGTTGTTTTGTAATTAGTACAGAGCCATTCCCAGGTACGAGTCGTCTTCTTGAACTGAGGGAATTTGACTTTTGCAGATTTTCAATAGGCCCCTGATCTGTATCCAGCAAGGATTTGTTAGCATTTCTTCTCAGAACCAGTCTCGACTACAAAGCATTTTGAAAGTTCGGTAAGAATCCACCTCGTGTTGCACTTCATCACATATAACAATATCAATCTTTTTCAGGCAAATGAGAAACTGGCGTTTCACAGCGAGCAGATCAGACTTTTCTTTCCATCTTGTATCCCCCCCCCCTGAGATCTCAGCCAGGAAGTAAAGGAAGTGCTTTTCTTTTCCCTGGCAGATCCATCTCATCTCAATGAGGTTCTACTTGTCTGACAACTTTCTTTTCCTTCTTGGCTATAAACATGTATTTATCCTCATTAAATCCCTTTTTTCCCCTGGTTACTTCTGTCAAGTCTATGGTATTTGGTCTCAAGTGATTCTGCATTGGACCGTCTGGTTATATCTGTGAAGTTGGCTCGGTTTTACTTCCAAAAGGACCACTTTCTGCAGCTGGTAGTGGTGACTGTGGAAGGCTGAATACATTTCCAGTCAGAATATTACTGGGTGTTGATTCATGCCATGATCCATCTTTGATCAAATGCTCTTCAGATGTTCTGACGGTATCTTGGTCTTTGCAGAAATAAACCAGTTTGACCTCAGAGTGTAGATCTGACTCCTCCTCCTCCTCCTTTATGCAGATCTCAGCAGGTCCATTATCCCGGTCAAGCATCGCTGCTTCATCAGTGGAGACAGTTTCAGCTGTCTCCACAGAGATAGTGTCTTTACCATGATGAGGATAAACCAGCCTTGCGTTTTGTTCCATATTTTTGTCAGGAAAAAAAATCTAAAAGCACATTTGTTTTTGCTTGGCTTTTAAGCACACTCGGTATTATGAACACCTCTTTTGAGATTTCTCTTTTTCTCACGAGCTCAGATTTGTGTTTCTGAACCATTTGTTTCACTTTACAGCAAATATGCAGTGGAAATAGATTACGTCTCTGATTTTGCAAACTAAAATCAAAATTGTATTTTAGAATATCAATGAGAATGCGCCCACTTTTTTAATTTTTATGATGGGATTTCATCCCTGCATATTTATGCACCTCAAATATTACACCGTTTGTCAGTAAATTCAATTCCAGTTTCTGTTTAGATGGTTTGGATGTGATATCAAGGTCCAGACCTATTTCCTCACAGAGTGGGTAGCACGCTTTGGCTTTCACCATATTTTTGGTGTGAGACGTCACATTTGATTGGTCCAAGTTGGTAACGTCAATTTGCTTTGTTTCGTCAGTACAAAGTGCAAGGTCAGTTTCATCAGAGATTCTCTCTATTTTGACAAGACGAGGTTCTATTTGTACTACTTCAGAGAAATGGCCTTCCTCGGTCTCCTTGGTTACTAACATGTCCATGTCTTTCTTCTTCCTCATTAAATTCAATCTCCTCCTTTTGATACTTCTTTCATTTGGTATTTCAGCTCAAGTGATGCTCCCAGTGACCTTCTGGTTAGTGGACATCTCCGCAGGGTTCTTTCGTTTGCGTGACTTCTTTAAAAAAACTTCATTTTCAAGTCCCAATCTCCATGTACGTTTTTTACCTGTCTTGCGCCGTAAAACTGCTCTTAACCTTCTCATAATATCTTCGGCCAGCTCAGTTTTCCCACTTTTTAAATCCAAATCAAAATTATGCTCGAGAAACTCACACACAACCTGCTTCCGATTTCCACACACTTGTGAGGCAAAATCAGCCTCAGTGGAGAAGCTCTCAGTCTTCTCAGTCTTCAGTCTTCTCAGTCTTCACATGCAGAGGAGAGATCAGGCCCACAACAGGCTCCTCCTTTATGCAAACGTCAAAAGGTGTAGGATTTGACAAGCTGTTTTGCAAATAGAACTGTGCCCATTTAAGGGAGTATTCCAAAACTGTAACTGTCTTTGGATCAGGAAGGTCAAAGACTTCAGTAGACCTAACAGTGAAATGCTGAATACAACAGGTGTAGTAGACCTCACAGTGAAATGCTGAATTACAACAGGTGTAGTAGACCTTACAGTGAAATGCTGAATACAACAGGTGTAGTAGACCTCACAGTGAAATGCTGAATACAACAGGTGTAGTAGACCTTACAGTGAAATGCTGAATACAACAGGTGTAGTAGACCTTACAGTGAAATGCTGAATACAACACGTGTAGTAGACCTTACAGTGAAATGCTGAATACAACAGGTGTAGTAGACCTTACAGTGAAATGCTGAATACAACAGGTGTAGTAGACCTTACAGTGAAATGCTGAATACAACAGGTGTAGTAGACCTTACAGTGAAATGCTGAATACAACAGTTGTAGTAGACCTTACAGTAAAATGCTGAATACAACAGGTGTAGTAGACCTCACAGTGAAATGCTGAATACAACAGGTTTAGTAGACCTTACAGTGAAATGCTGAATACAACAGGTGTAGTAGACCTTACAGTGAAATGCTGAATACAACAGGTGTAGTAGACCTTACAGTGAAATGCTGAATACAACAGGTGTAGTAGACCTTACAGTGAAATGCTGAATACAACAGGTGTAGTAGACCTCACAGTGAAATGCTGAATACAACAGGTGTAGTAGACCTCACAGTGAAATGCTGAATTACAACAGGTTTAGTAGACTTTACAGTGAAATGCTGAATACAACAGGTGTAGTAGACCTAACAGTGAAATGCTGAATACAACAGGTGTAGTAGACCTCACAGTGAAATGCTGAATACAACAGGTGTAGTAGACCTTACAGTGAAATGCTGAATGACAACAGGTGTAGTAGACCTTACAGTGAAATGCTGAATACAACAGGTGTAGTAGACCTCACAGTGAAATGCTGAATACAACAGGTGTAGTAGACCTTACAGTGAAATGCTGAATACAACAGGTGTAGTAGACCTTACAGTGAAATGCTGAATACAACACGTGTAGTAGACCTTACAGTCAAATGCTGAATACAACAGGTGTAGTAGACCTTACAGTGAAATGCTGAATACAACAGGTGTAGTAGACCTTACAGTGAAATGCTGAATACAACAGGTGTAGTAGACCTTACAGTGAAATGCTGAATACAACAGGTGTAGTAGACCTTACAGTGAAATGCTGAATACAACAGGTGTAGTAGACCTTACAGTGAAATGCTGAATACAACAGGTGTAGTAGACCTTACAGTGAAATGCTGAATACAACACGTGTAGTAGACCTTACAGTGAAATGCTGAATACAACAGGTGTAGTAGACTATACAGTGAAATGCTGAATACAACACGTGCAGACCTTACAGTGAAATGCTTACTTACAAGCCCCTAACCAACAATGCTTTAAGAAGTTAAGAAAAATAAGTGTTATGTAAAAAATAGATAAGTAAAAAAAAAAAAAAAAAAGTAATAGCAGCAGTAAAATAACAATAGCGAGACTATATACAGGGGGGCACCGGTACAGAGTCAATGTGGAGGCTATATACAGGGGGTACCGGTACAGAGTCAATGTGGAGGCTATATACAGGGGGTACCGGTACAGAGTCAATGTGGAGGCTATATACAGGGGGTACCGTTACAGAGTCAATGTGGAGGCTATATACAGGGGGTACCGGTACAGAGTCAATGTGGAGGCTATATACAGGGGGTACCGGTACTGAGTCAATGTGGAGGCTATATACAGGGGGTACCGGTACTGAGTCAATGTGGAGGCTATATACAGGGGTACTGGTACAGAGTCAATGTGGAGGCTATATACAGGGGTACCGGTACAGAGTCAATGTGGAGGCTATATACAGGGGTACCGGTACAGAATCAATATGGAGGCTATATACAGGGGTACCGGTACAGAGTCAATGTGGAGGCTATATACAGGGGGTACCGGTACCGGCTCAGGACCTCAGACTTGGGAGAAGGTTCCCCATCCAACAGGACAACGACCCTAAGCACACAGACAAGACAACACAAGAGTGGCTTCGGGACAAGTCTCTGAATGTCCTTGAGTGGCCCAGCCAGAGCCTGGACCTGAACCCAATCGAACATCGCTGGAGAGACCTGAAAATACAGTGGAGCAAAGAAGTATTTAGTCAACCACCAATGGTGTTATTTTCCACCATAATTTGCAAATTAATTCATTAAAAATCCTACAATGTGATTTTCTGGATTTTTCCTAATTTTGTCTGTCATAGTTGAAGTGTTCCTATGATGAAAAAAGATGAGAGGCCTGTAATTAAGTGGGAGAACTTGCACAATTGGTGGCTGACTAAATACTTTTTTGCCCCACTGTATATATAATAGATATATCTAAGGTTAGCTTGACATGGTGTAATTGACTCAACACAAACACATAACACTTCAGATGTCTTATTGAGTCATTAAAATCAGTTGTTATTTCAATTCAGGAAGTAAACCAAATTCCAATTCCAACATTTTCCCAACTGAAAAGCATTGAAGAACATTTGAATTGCAGTGTATTTCCTGCATTGACACCAACCCTGTTTGGTAAACAGCAAAAAATGTCAACATAAAGAAGGTATGTAGGCTACTATGGCTCTAATATGTGTAATTAATACTAATAATATACTTACGGGCTTCAAACTCACTGAGGAGCAACAGCCTCTGACTGTAAACGTTCTGTTGTGACTTTATGGACATAAACACACACAAAGCAGAAACATTTAGGGTGGAATAGCCAAGAGTGAAAGTCATCCGGTATTGTCCGGTAAAAACAAATAATCACCACAGTAAAACTTGAACCTGTCACAATAATTCAGACCATTATTTAACATTACGGCATGTCAGCTGCAGGAAAATGAGCGAATTCACTTTAAAACGGGCGCTATACACTTCTAAACTGCGGTTAGAGAACAACATTTTTATTCACCCCAAGGTGGAGATAAGTGTTTGAGACGCGCATGTACAGCAGACTGGCAGCATCAATTCAGACGACAGGTGGACTTAATGACAAACACCTTCAGGTTTTACGTAACCGGCGTCTCTTTCCATCAGCGCACTGTTTGGATGATGGAATGATTCTGTGATTGGACAAACGTGTGCGGGAAGCCAACGGGAGCACCTTTTGAAGTGGTTGACCAATCAGATGAAAACATCATGACTGGTTGTATTTATGCCACATTAAAAGGGCATGATAAAAGTTATATGAACATTCTTTACTAGATCCTACAGAAATTATACTAAATTAATAGGGATTTTATATACAATTCTCTGGTTAGACCCATTTTTCTCATGCACGCGCACACACGCTAGGGTTCTTCATGGGTCTAAAAAAGTTGGACCTGTTACGAAACGGACCTGGTGCTTTCCCACGCGGACCAGATATGCATAAATTAAAAAGTTTAAAATATAGGAGACCTGTTCCGAACGGACCTGGGGCTTTCCCACGCGGACCAGATATGCATAAATTAAAAAGTTTAAAATATAGGAGACCTGTTCCGAACGGACCTGGGGCTTTCCCACGCGGACCAGATATGCATAAATTAAAAAGTTTAAAATATAGGAGACCTGTTCCGAACGGACCTGGGGCTTTCCCACGCGGACCAGATATGTTTAAAATATAGGATACCTGTTCCGAACGGACCTGACAACTTTTTTTAAAGCTACTTCATTAACCGGAGATAATAAAGGGCGCGAGAGAGAGGTTCTAGCAGGCCTCTTTGACGGCATCAAACGAGGAGAAACTAGTTAAGCCAGATAACGTCAGCTCGCTAGGCTAATTAAGGCTGCAGAGCACGCGCTTTCCAATCCTACAGATAACAATCACTCCATTCAGAGTATCAAGTAGCAGTATACCTGTTGGCACTTGGTCGTTGTAGCCTAACTTTTAATGACATAATTTTAATTCCATCTTCCATTGATTAGATATCTCCTAACTTTTAGTATGTTTCTTTTACATCAACAGGGAGCGTCAGGAACACATCTACAGTGGCTTCAGAAAGGATTCAGACCCCTTGATTTTGTTACCTTACAGCCTAATTCTAAAATGGATTCAAGAGTATTTTTCCATCATCAATCTAAACAAAATACCCCATAATGACAGAACAAAAACACATTTTTAGAAATCTTTGCAATATCACATTTACATAAGTATATTTGAAATCGGGAGTAAGAAGGAAATCTTCCAACCAGGAGTTCTGGGAATTTTGGGAAAGTTAGCGGGAATTTTGCAACCCTCAGTTCAGACAACATAAAATGGCTCAGACGTTGCTGGAGAAAACCATTGACAATCTTATACCACCATCGTGTGGCCAAAAGATAATATGAATTAGCTTGGGTGTGGGTCAGTGGGAGAATCTCAATTGCATTCATTGACTTCTCGCGTCCTTCTCGAAACCCATTGGAGGAGATCAGAAGTGCGGAAAGTCTGAATTTCTCATGTACAATTGAGATATATTTAATTGACCAACTCCCAGGTGAATGTATTGATATCTTTTGGGCAAACGATGTTGGTACAAGACAGTCAATGATTATTCCAGCAACGTCTGGACCAATTTATTTTGTCTGAACTGAGCGTCGCATTAGTGAATTAGATAATGGTTGTGTCGCCACCTGGTGGTGACAGTTGGTTCTTTATCTTTATATAATAGTGATCTCTGCTGCCGTCTTCTGGACAGACGATATTTTAAAGTCGTACATTGGAGTGTGAATTGTTAGTTGTGAATGTGAATTGACTAGAATTAACATAAAACTCACGATTGTGGTGTAACAAAGCAAAGTGACAAAACATACCCACTGATAGGCTACATGAAATGTTGAAAGAGCGAATCACATAGGGTTTCCACTCTTAAGATGCACAAAAAAAACTCCACCACAAAAATGCCAAACAGTGTAAATGCAGATTTTATTTTATTTTTTAATGACCATTGAATTTCCAAAACGTGAACGTGACTCTATTTCCTGTGACCTCACAACCAGTCTCAGTAGTCAGTCCCAAGTCTGGTGAGGAGGGAGTCTGATGAACATTGTGTTCTTCTTGAGTTCAAAGACGACCAGTCTGAGTAGAGTCTGATGAACATTGTGTTCTTCTTGAGTTCAAAGACGACCAGTCTGAGTAGAGTCTGAGTCTGAACATTGTGTTTCCTCTTGAGTTCAAAGAGTTCGCAAAGATGACCAGTCTGAGTAGTCAGTCCACTGGTGAGGAGAGTCTGTTGAACATTATGTTCCTGTTGAGTTCAAAGATGACCAGTCTGAGTAGTCAGTCCCACTGGTGAGGAGAGAGTCTGATGAACATTGTGTTCCTGTTGAGTTCAAAGATGACCAGTCTGATAGTCAGTCCCACTGGTGAGGAGGAGTCTGTTGAACATTGTGTTCCTGTTGAGTTCAAAGATGACCAGTCTGAATAGTCAGTCCCACTGGTGAGGGAGAGTCTGTTGAACATTGTGTTCCTGTTGAGTTCAAAGATGACCAGTCTGAATAGTCAGTCCCACTGGTGAGGAGGAGTCTGTTGAACATTGTGTTCCTGTTGAGTTCAAAGATGACCAGTCTGAATAGTCAGTCCCACTGGTGAGGAGAGAGTCTGTTGAACATTGTGTTCCTGTTGAGTTCAAAGATGACCAGTCTGAATAGTCAGTCCCACTGGTGAGGAGGAGTCTGTTGAACATTGTGTTCCTGTTGAGTTCACAGTCCCACTGGTGAGGAGAGAGTCTGTTGAACATTGTGTTCCTGTTGAGTTCAAAGATGACCAGTCTGAATAGTCAGTCCCACTGGTGAGGAGAGAGTCTGTTGAACATTGTGTTCCTGTTGAGTTCAAAGATGACCAGTCTGAATAGTCAGTCCCACTGGTGAGGAGAGAGTCTGTTGAACATTGTGTTCCTGTTGAGTTCAAAGATGACCAGTCTGAATAGTCAGTCCCACTGGTGAGGAGGGAGTCTGTTGAACATTGTATTCCTGTTCTGGTAAAAGTTCAGGTCAGTCCGTCCGTGGAATGTAGTTGAAAAACAACCAGTCTGACAGGAAATCAACGAAGGCTGAAGGTGTAACAGTGGTGTCCAACATCCTCAGGGCAGGTCCACATGTTGAGGATGGAGTCATACTTCATGTCCCTCTAGTATGGCAAATAGAGGATCTGTGAATAAAATGAAGAGAGAAATGATGCAATCAACTTTCCATAGGTGGTTAAATATTATATATATATTTATTTGTACCTTTATTTAACTAGGCAAGACAGTTAAGAACAAATTCTTATTTTCAATGACGGCCTACCGGGGAACAATGGGTTAACTGCCTTGTTCAGGGGCAGAACGACAGATTTTGTACCTTGTCAGCTCGGGGATTTGAACTTGCAACCTTTCGTTTACTAGTCCAACACTAACCACTAGGCTACACTTCGTGATTAGTGCCAGTGTTAATCACAGTGTTAATCACAGTGTTTAGTGCCAGTGTTAATCATAGTGTTTAGTTCCAGTGTTAATCATAGTGTTTAGTTCCAGTGTTAATTAGTGTTAATCAGTGTTAATTAGTGTTAATCACAGTGTTTAGTTCCAGTGTTAATCACAGTGTTTAATTCCAGTGTTAATCACAGTGTTTAGTTCCAGTGTTAATCACAGTGTTTAGTGCCAGTGTTAATCACAGTGATGTCCACTCCACATACAGTATAATAATTGGATAACATTGACATCCCCAATAAGCTATTCTTCTAAGCTGGCCGCCCAACAACCTGCCCGCTTGACCCTATCCCCTCCAGACCATTTCCGGAGACCTTCTCCCTTACCTCACCTCGCTCATCAACTCATCCCTGACCGCTGGCTACGTCCCTTCCGTCTTCAAGAGAGCGAGAGTTGCACCCCTTCTGAAAAAACCTACACTCGATCCCTCCGATGTTAACAACTACAGACCAGTATCCCTTCTTTCTTTTCTCTCCAAAACTCTTGAACGTGCCATCCTTGGCCAGCTCTCCCGCTATCTCTCTCTGAATGACCTTCTTGATCCAAATCAGTCAGGTTTCAAGACCAGTCAGTCAACTGAGACTGCTCTTCTCTGTATCACGGAGGCGTTCCGCACTGCTAAAGCTAACTCTCTCTCCTCTGCTCTCATCCTTCTAGACCTATCGGCTGCCTTCGATACTGTGAACCATCAGATCCTCCTCTCCACCCTCTCCGAGTTGGGCATCTCCGGCGCGGCCCACGCTTGGATTGCGTCCTACCTGACAGGTCGCTCCTACCAGGTGGCGTGGCGAGAATCTGTCTCCTCACCACGCGCTCTCACCACTGGTGTCCCCAGGGCTCTGTTCTAGGCCCTCTCCTATTCTCGCTATACACCAAGTCACTTGGCTCTGTCATAACCTCACATGGTCTCTCCTATCATTGCTATGCAGACGACACACAATTAATCTTCTCCTTTCCCCTTCTGATGACCAGGTGGCGAATCGCATCTCTGCATGTCTGGCAGACATATCAGTGTGGATGACGGATCACCACCTCAAGCTGAACCTCGGCAAGACGGAGCTGCTCTTCCTCCCGGGAAGGACTGGCCGTTCCATGATCTCGCCATCACGGTTGACAACTCCATTGTGTCCTCCTCCCAGAGCGCTAAGAACCTTGGCGTGATCCTGGACAACACCCTGTCGTTTTCAACTAACATCAAGGCGGTGGCCCGTTCCTGTAGGTTCATGCTCTACAACATCCGCAGAGTACGACCCTGCCTCACACAGGAAGCGGCGCAGGTCCTAATCCAGGCACTTGTCATCTCCCGTCTGGATTACTGCAACTCGCTGTTGGCTGGGCTCCTGCCTGTGCCATTAAACCCCTACAACTCATCCAGAACGCCGCAGCCCGTCTGGTGTTCAACCTTCCCAAGTTCTCTCACGTCACCCCGCTCCTCCGCTCTCTCCACTGGCTTCCAGTTGAAGCTCGCATCCGCTACAAGACCATGGTGCTTGCCTACGGAGCTGTGAGGGAACGGCACCTCAGTACCTCCAGGCTCTGATCAGGCCCTACACCCAAACAAGGGCACTGCGTTCATCCACCTCTGGCCTGCTCGCCTCCCTACCACTGAGGAAGTACAGTTCCCGCTCAGCCCAGTCAAAACTGTTCGCTGCTCTGGCCCCCCAATGGTGGAACAAACTCCCTCACGACGCCAGGACAGCGGAGTCAATCACCACCTTCCGGAGACACCTGAAACCCCACCTCTTTAAAGAATACCTAGGATAGGATAAAGTAATCCTTCTCACCCCAGTGTTAATCACAGTGTTTAGTGCCAGTGTTAATCACAGTGTTTAGTGCCAGTGTTAATCACAGTGTTTAGTGCCAGTGTTAATCATAGTGTTTAGTTCCAGTGTTAATCAGTGTTTAGTGCCAGTGTTAATCACAGTGATGTCCACTCCACATACAGTATAATAATTGGATAACATTGACATCCCCAATAAGCTATTCTTCTAAGCCACAATGTTTGCGTTGAGGCAGGCAGCCCAATTCTGATAAATGTTCCATTAATTTACATTTTGACCAATCACATCAGATCTTTTTCAAAGCTGATTTGATTTGTCAAAAGACCAATTACTGAAGAAAACAAATTCAGAATTGGGCTGCCTGTCTCAAGGCAGCAAAATTGTACAAAAAAAATTCTGATTCTTAAATATAATATTTAGGGATTTAACACACCTTTAGGGATTTGGGGTTTTCACTTGTGTAGAGTTGAAAGTGTTTAGTCCAACATGGGGGGCTGATAGGACCACGCTGCTTTAGAGATACTCTGCTGGAAACACAAAAAAATGTATGAAGATATCAGACCAAGCAATTACAGCTAATTCACATTCCTTTAAGTGTTGACCTGAATGCTATTGGCACCAGTCAGATTCTATGAATTCTTAAAATGTTATCATAATTTAACCCCCCCCCGCCATAAAAAACAAATTACTTTGCATACCTTTTCATCCAGAGGCTCACGTGTCACAACGAGCTACGGAGTCTGATTCATACGCAGTGTCTGGAGAAGGGGAGACTTGTGCCCTGAGACGAGTTGACTGAGTGAGAGGGTCACTCACAAAACAGAGGACGAAAACAGAAAAACTATTCCGATCGAACTGCAGTTCCTCACAATAAAATGACAGCTCTAAGAATGTCAGTGGAAGTATCCTTAAAAATAAAAATAAAAATACGTAAAAATAATCTTAGTTTACGGTAGAATAACTCCCTGTTCAAAAAAGGAACATATTGGTAACAGTAAGGCAGGTCTGGATACAGTCTCTAAATCTTTCCACAAAAAAAGGAATATATTGGTAACAGCAAGGCAGGTCTGGATACAGTCTCTGAATCTTTCCACAAAAAAAGAAAAAAAAAAAAACAATAGCCCACTGATAACAATAATAATATGATCCATCATAGTAGGTTATTTCACTAATGCTACTACTACATACTCTTAGAAAATAAAACATCTTTGTCTTTTTATTTCTAACAAAAAAAGGATCAGAGGTGCTTCTATAGAGGCTTGTATTTGTAGTGGAGTTCGTTTCGTCAATGATTACGTCGTAAAATAGTTAAGAAAACAAAAAAGTCTGGCAATAATCTTGCTGTATTCAGTCTCTACAGCAAGACCAGACATCAAAGGTTAAACAGGAAGGAAGGCCAAGGGAATCTGCACAAATCCACGATTCAAAGACTAAACCCTTAATACAAATATATTGTCTCCCTATTTTCACTTAATCTTAAAAATACTAGTGCTACTCCTCCTTGTGTACCAATTTCTGAATTGGTCCAAGAAACGCTAGCGCAGCCCTCCATTAAACATTTAGCTACAGTATATCCCTAATGAATGCACATCTCCGTTAGGCTCGTTGACTGTGTTCTAGGGTGACTAATAGAGTGGAAGTCTACGGACTTCAGGGAGACCTAAAACTAACATTCGGAACCTTTCGCATTCCAAGTGTGATCCAAAGATCAATGTAGCATACAGTCATTTGAAAACACACGTTTTTAAAGTGTGAAACTATTGTGATAAAGGCAGCCCAATATATGAAGGTAGAGTTAAGTTATAGCATGCCTTTGCTTTACCTATATGAAAGTCTGTGTGTATTAGGCAGGTAGACCTACTTCAGGACAGAAAGAAAATACTTTAAAACACAATGTCCTCCCTTCAGCTGAGACAGAAAACAACCAGCACAAATAGTCAAGAGTGATGCGGAGTAGCTGGAGCTGGTTGCCAATCTGGTCATTGATTTGTCATTGTAATGTGTGTATCAGTCAGTTTCTGTTTTTCCACAGTTAGGCTACATCCTGTCCAGACTGAAGCACCATCCTGTCCAGACTAAAACTACATCCTGTCCAGACTGAGGCTCCATCCTGTCCAGACTGAAGCTCCATCCTGTCCAGACTGAAGCTCCATCCTGTCCAGACTGATTCTGGGTGTTTCTCTCTACCACACAAGTGATCAACAGCCCTTCTTCCTTTTGGCAAAACTCTTGTTGTCTCTGCTTTCTGCAGTGATTTTTTGTAATTAGTCCAGAGCCATTCCCAGGTACGAGTCGTCTTCTTGAACTGAGGGAATTTGACTTTTGCGGATTTTCAATAGGCCCCTGATCTGTATCCAGCAAGGATTTAGCATTTAGCATTTCTTCTCAGAACCAGTCTCGACTACAAAGCATTTTGAAAGTTCGGTAAGAATCCACCTCGTGTTGCACTTCATCACATATAACAATATCAATCTTTTTCTCATTTTTTTTTCAGGCAAATGAGAAACTGGCGTTTCACAGCGAGCAGATCAGACTTTTCTTTCCATCTTGTATCCCCCTGAGATCTCAGCCAGGAAGTAAAGGAAGTGCTTTTCTTTTCCCTGGCAGATCCATCTCATCTCAATGAGGTTCTACTTGTCTGACAACTTTCTTTTCCTTCTTGGCTATAAACATGTATTTATCCTCATTAAATCCCTTTTTCCCCCTGGTTACTTCTGTCAAGTTTATGGTATTTTGTCTCGAGTGATTCTGCATTGGACCGTCTGGTTATATCTGTGAAGTTGGCTCGGTTTTACTTCCAAAAGGACCACTTTCTGCAGCTGGTAGTGGTGACTGTGGAAGGCTGAATACATTTCCAGTCAGAATATTACTGGGTGTTGATTCATGCCATGATCCATATTTGATCAAATGCTCTTCAGATGTTCTGACGGTATCTTGGTCTTTGCAGAAATAAACCAGTTTGACCTTAGAGTGAAGATCTGACTCCTCCTCCTTTATGCAGATCTCAGCAGGTCCATTATCCCGGTCAAGCATCGCTGCTTCATCAGTGGAGACTGTTTCAGCTGTCTCCACAGAGATAGTGTCTTTACCATGATGAGGATAAACCAGCCTTGCGTTTTGTTCCATATTTTTTTCAGGAAAATCATCTGAAAGCACATTTGTTTTTGCTTGGCTTTTAGGCATACTCGGTATTATGAACACCTCTTTTGAGATTTCTCTTTTTCTCACGAGCTGAAATTTGTGTTTCTGAACCATTCGTTTCACTTTAGAGCAAATATGCAGTAGAAATAGCTTACGTCTCTGCTTTTGCAAACTAAGATCAAAATTGTATTTTAGAATATCAAAGAGAATGCACCAACATCTTTTTTCTTTTTTAGGATTGGAATTTATCCGAGCATATTTATGCACCTCAAATATTACACCGTTTGTCAGTAAATTCAATTCCAGTTTCTGTTTAGATGGTTTGGATGTGACATCAAGGTCCAGACCTATTTCCTCACAGAGTGGGTAGCACGCTTTGGCTTTCACCATATTTTTGGTGTGAGACGTCACATTTGATTGGTCCAAGTTGGTAACGTCAATTTGCTTTGTTTCGTCAGTACAAAGTGCAAGGTCAGTCTCAGAGATTCTCTCTATTTTGACAAGACGAGGTTCTATTTGTACTACTTCAGAGAAATGGCCTCCCTCGGTCTCCTTGGTTACTAACATGTCCATGTCTTTCGCAGGGTTCTTTAGTTTGCATAACTTCTTTAAGAAAGCTTCATTTTCAAGTCCCAATCTCCATTTACGTTTTTTACCCGTCTTGCGCCATAAAACTGCTCTTAACCTTCTCATAATATCTTCGGCCAGCTCAGTTTTCCCACTTTTTAAATCCAAATCAAAATTATGCTCGAGAATCTCACACACAACCTGCTTCCGATTTCCACACACTTGTGAGGCAAAATCAGCCAATTCAAACATTACATCTCTGGTCAATAGATGCAAGTCATGTTTCTTATTTTTCCCATATTTTGATTTCACAACAAGGTCAAGTCCTTTTCCCTTACAGATCGGGTAGAGTTCCCTCAATGCTTCTTCTACAGTGGGCATCATGAAGGATTGATCCATTGTTATATCTGTCTGAGTTGGGAAGGTTTCCGTCTGGACATGTTGAGGACAGACGATGCCCATATAAGGCCTTGTGCAGGTATCATTACGTCCATTTTCAGGGCCAAGGATTGCCGTCTCATCAGCACACCGTGTTACATCTGTCTCAGTTGAGAAGCTCTCAGTCTTCACATGCAGAGGAGAGATCAGGCCCACAACAGGCTCCTCCTTTATGCAAACGTCAAAAGGTGTAGGATTTGACAAATAGAACTGTGCCCATTTAAGGGAGTATTCCAAAACTGTAACTGTCTTTGGATCAGGAAGGTCAAAGACTTCTGTTAACCACTCAGGTGTTCTCTTAGAATACATCTTCATCATTTCTTTTAATTTCTTTTCTACCCTGTATGAAAAGTGATATTGTTGTTCATTTTGTACACCAAGAACAAAGTTGTAATCTAGAATATCAAAGATGACACGAGGGCGAGATCTATTAATGATTCTAGCATATTCTGACACCTCAAGCATTACACCAACTGTCAGTAAATGCAAATTCAGTTTCTGTTTCGCTCCAGATCCAACATCGAAATCTACACCGATTTCCTTGCACTTGATGTATGGATCTTTCCAATATCTCATAAACTTTCTTAGGTTGGGTCTTGAGTAACTGCGACGACACTGATGTATCCATTTATCCTCTAACGTTTTCCGCCATTGTAGTCTTTGACTTAAATTGGCATCGTTGTCTTCCTCTTCATCAGAGGGAAAGTTCAATGGCTCACAATATTCTGGAAGAATAGGCCTAGTAGATACAGCTAAATGACAGTCATTTTCTGGAGCAGGTGAGGTTAGCACAGAATGAATGGCAGTACTAGGGCTTGGGATATTAACATTGTCAGAGGGCAATTTATTATTGGTCTGTGTTTGCCTAGAAACCTGTGAAGTTGGGTTGATTTGAGCTTCAAAATAACCACTGAAAGTGGATGCATGTCCTGTCAGAATATCACTGGACGGTGCTAAATGCCATGACTGCTCTTTGATTGAATTCCCTTCAGATGTGCTGATGGTATCTTGATCTTTGCAGAAATAAACCACTTTGACAGCCCTGTTCTCCCCATCACTTGCTCCGGTCATTTCAGGAAAAAGACGTAAAATCTGCCCGTGGCTTGTTGTTTGGGGACTGATGGGAGGTACATGTGAATGCTCTTTCAGTAAACCCACATGGTAACCTGTTTCTGTGTTTTCTGACAATGTTGAATTTGGGTAATCTATCCAGGCATTAATCGAATCAGACCAAATTACTGTATGGGATATCTCCCTCTCATCTTCCTCTAGTTTAACGTCAACATCCATTTTGCACCAATGTCTCTACAAAGACAAAAGTAATCAAAAACACCCCGATGACATTCCTCTCCACATGAACTAGACAGATAATGTAATTTCCACTATATAAATTACCTAGCCAAATGCCTACATCGTATTTGGAGATGTAGTTATCTAACCATGAGAAACACTCATCGCGCCACTTCGATACAGTTACGACCGGAAGTTACTTTTTCGTAGCAGATTAGTACAAAGTATTACGCAACGGGTAATGAAATTCAATGTAGCAGGTTAGGACAATTTGGTTAAGGTTATGAAAAATAATTAGGGATAGCAAAACTACCCTCCTAACCTGCTATTAAAATAATTTCGGGTCGTAGCTCTTATCAAAATGGCGAGTAAAAGAACTAGGTTAGTTGTCCGTAACCTGGTAACTAACGCTTTACCTTTACAGGTTCACATTTTTCCAAATAGGGTCCCCTGCATTTTCTAGTGCCAATTTGGGGTCATCTGCAGAAAAAGTTTAGAGACCCCTGACATAGCAGCAAGGCCGGTTACCGACCAGACACGCAGGGCATTAGCCTGGTGGCCACTACTTTTTATGTCAAGTGTATTTCACCATGTCTCAACAGACTTTACAGAACAAATGATTTTTAAAAAGGATTGAATTATAATAATGAATAAATAAAAACAAGACACAACAAAGGTAATGGAATAGAGTTCAAAGATGACCAGTCTGGCAGCAAATCAAATGGCATGCGACAAATACAACAGGTGTAGTAGACCTTACAGTGAAATGCTGAATACAACAGGTGTAGTAGACCTTACAGTGAAATGCTGAATACAACAGGTGTAGTAGACCTTACAGTGAAATGCTGAATACAACAGGTGTAGTAGACCTTACAGTGAAATGCCGAATACAACAGGTGTAGTAGACCTTACAGTGAAATGCTGAATACAACAGGTGTAGTAGACCTTACAGTGAAATGCTGAATACAACAGGTGTAGTAGACCTTACAGTGAAATGCTGAATACAACAGGTGTAGTAGACCTTACAGTGAAATGCTGAATACAACAGGTGTAGTAGACCTCACAGTGAAATGCTGAATAGAACACGTGTAGACCTTACAGTGAAATGCTGAATACAACAGGTGTAGTAGACCTTACAGTGAAATGCTGAATACAACAGGTGTAGTAGACCTCACAGTGAAATGCTGAATACAACACGTGTAGACCTTACAGTGAAATGCTGAATACAACAGGTGTAGTAGACCTTACAGTGAAATGCTGAATACAACAGGTGTAGTAGACCTTACAGTGAAATGCTGAATACAACAGGTGTAGTAGACCTCACAGTGAAATGCTGAATACAACACGTGTAGACCTTACAGTGAAATGCTGAATACAACAGGTGTAGTAGACCTTACAGTGAAATGCTGAATACAACAGGTGTAGTAGACCTTACAGTGAAATGCTGAATACAACAGGTGTAGTAGACCTTACAGTGAAATGCTGAATACAACAGGTGTAGTAGACCTTACAGTGAAATGCTGAATACAACAGGTGTAGTAGACCTTACAGTGAAATGCTGAATACAACAGGTGTAGTAGACCTTACAGTGAAATGCTGAATACAACAGGTGTAGTAGACCTTACAGTGAAATGCTGAATACAACAGGTGTAGTAGACCTCACAGTGAAATGCTGAATACAACAGGTGTAGTAGACCTTACAGTGAAATGCTGAATACAACAGGTGTAGTAGACCTCACAGTGAAATGCTGAATACAACACGTGTAGACCTTACAGTGAAATGCTGAACACAACAGGTGTAGTAGACCTTACAGTGAAATGCTGAATACAACAGGTGTAGTAGACCTTACAGTGAAATGCTGAATACAACAGGTGTAGTAGACCTTACAGTGAAATGCTGAATACAACAGGTGTAGTAGACCTCACAGTGAAATGCTGAATACAACAGGTGTAGTAGACCTTACAGTGAAATGCTGAACACAACAGGTGTAGTAGACCTTACAGTGAAATGCTGAATACAACAGGTGTAGTAGACCTTACAGTGAAATGCTGAATACAACAGGTGTAGTAGACCTTACAGTGAAATGCTGAATACAACAGGTGTAGTAGACCTCACAGTGAAATGCTGAATACAACACGTGTAGTAGACCTTACAGTGAAATGCTGAATACAACAGGTGTAGACCTTACAGTGAAATGCTGAATACAACAGGTGTAGTAGACCTTACAGTGAAATGCTGAATACAATACGTGTAGTAGACCTTACAGTGAAATGCTGAATACAACACGTGTAGTAGACCTTACAGTGAAATGCTGAATACAACAGGTGTAGTAGACCTTACAGTGAAATGCTGAATACAACACGTGTAGACCTTACAGTGAAATGCTGAATACAACACGTGTAGACCTTACAGTGAAATGCTGAATACAACACGTGTAGACCTTACAGTGAAATGCTGAATACAACACGTGTAGACCTTACAGTGAAATGCTGAATACAACACGTGTAGTAGACCTCACAGTGAAATGCTGAATACAACAGGTGTAGTAGACCTTACAGTGAAATGCTGAATACAACACGTGTAGTAGACCTTACAGTGAAATGCTGAATACAACAGGTGTAGTAGACCTTACAGTGAAATACTGAATACAACACGTGTAGACCTTACAGTGAAATGCTGAATACAACACGTGTAGACCTTACAGTGAAATGCTGAATACAACACGTGTAGACCTTACAGTGAAATGCTGAATACAACACGTGTAGACCTTACAGTGAAATGCTGAATACAACACGTGTAGTAGACCTCACAGTGAAATGCTGAATACAACAGGTGTAGTAGACCTTACAGTGAAATGCTGAATACAACACGTGTAGTAGACCTTACAGTGAAATGCTGAATACAACAGGTGTAGTAGACCTTACAGTGAAATGCTGAATACAACACGTGTAGACCTTACAGTGAAATGCTGAATACAACACGTGTAGACCTTACAGTGAAATGCTGAATACAACACGTGTAGACCTTACAGTGAAATGCTGAATACAACACGTGTAGACCTTACAGTGAAATGCTGAATACAACACGTGTAGTAGACCTCACAGTGAAATGCTGAATACAACAGGTGTAGTAGACCTTACAGTGAAATGCTGAATACAACACGTGGCGGACTGCAATAGCATCGAATAGTCCCCGTGATATGCAACTGTTCAGGGAAGTCAGGAACCAATACACGCAGTCAGTCAGGAAAGCTAAGGCCAGCTTCTTCAGGCAGAAGTTTGCATCCTGTAGCTCCAACTCCAAAAAGTTCTGGGACACTGTGAAGTCCATGGAGAACAAGAGCACCTCCTCCCAGCTGCCCACTGCACTGAGGCTAGGTAACACGGTCACCACCGATCAATCCATGATTATCGAAAACTTCAATAAGCATTTCCCAACGGCTGGCCATGCCTTCCGCCTGGCTACTCCAACCTCGGCCAACAGCTCCGCCCCCCCCCCGCAGCTCCTCGCCCAAGCCTCTCCAGGTTCTCCTTTACCCAAATCCAGATAGCAGATGTTCTGAAAGAGCTGCAAAACCTGGACCTGTACAAATCAGCTGGGCTTGACAATCTGGACCCTCTATTCCTGAAACTATCCGCCGCCATTGTCGCAACCCCTATTACCAGCCTGTTCAACCTCTCTTTCATATCGTCTGAGATCCCCAAGGATTGGAAAGCTGCCGCAGTCATCCCCCTCTTCAAAGGGGGAGACACCCTGGACCCAAACTGTTACAGACCTATATCCATCCTGCCCTGCCTATCTAAGTTCTTCGAAAGCCAAGTCAACAAACAGGTCACTGACCATCTCGAATCCCACCGTACCTTCTCCGCTGTGCAATCTGGTTTCCGAGCCGGTCACGGGTGCACCTCAGCCACACTCAAGGTACTAAATGATATCATAACCGCCATCGATAAAAGACAGTACTGTGCAGCCGTCTTCATCGACCTTGCCAAGGCTTTCGACTCTGTCAATCACCATATTCTTATCGGCAGACTCAGTAGTCTCGGTTTTTCGGATGACTGCCTTACCTGGTTCACCAATTACTTTGCAGACAGAGTTCAGTGTGTCAAATCGGAGGGCATGCTGTCCGGTCCTCTGGCAGTCTCTATGGGGGTGCCACAGGGTTCAATTCTCGGGCCGACTCTTTTCTCTCTATATATCAATGATGTTGCTCTTGCTGCGGGCGATTCCCTGATCCACCTCTACGCAGACGACACCATTCTATATACTTTCGGCCCGTCATTGGACACTGAGCTATCTAACCTCCAATCGAGCTTCAATGCCATATTCAATGCCATTCCGTGGCCTCCAACTGCTCTTAAACGCTATTAAAACCAAATGCATGCTTTTCAACCAATCGCTGCCTGCACCCGCATGCCCGACTAGCATCACCACCCTGGATGGTTCCGACCTTGAATATGTGGACATCTATAAGTACCTAGGTGTCTGGCTAGACTGTAAACTCTCCTTCCAGACTCATATCAAACATCTCCAATCGAAAATCAAATCAAGAGTCGGCTTTCTATTCCGCAACAAAGCCTCCTTCACTCACGCCGCCAAGCTTACCCTAGTAAAACTGACTATCCTACCGATCCTCGACTTCGGCGATGTCATCTACAAAATGGATTCCAACACTCTACTCAGCAAACTGGATGCAGTCTATCACAGTGCCATCCGTTTAGTCACTAAAGCACCTTATACCACCCACCACTGCGACTTGAATGCCCTAGTCGGCTGGCCCTCGCTACATATTCGTTGCCAGACCCACTGGCTCCAGGTCATCTACAAGTCCATGCTAGGTAAGCTCCGCCTTATCGCAGTTCACTGGTCACGATGGCAACACCCATCTGTAGCACGCGCTCCAGCAGGTGTATCTAACGGATCATCCCTAAAGCCAACACCTCATTTGGCCGCCTTTCGTTCCAGTACTCTGCTGCCTGTGACTGGAACGAACTGCAAAAATCGCTGAAGCTGGAGACTTTTATCTCCCTCACCAACTTCAAACATCAGCTATCTGAGCAGATAACCGATAGCTGCAGCTGTACATAATCTATTGGTAAATAGCCCACCCATTTTCACCGACCTCTTCCCCATACTGTTTTTATTTATTTACTTTTCTGCTCTTTTGCACACCAATATCTCCACCTGTACATGACCATCTATTCATTTATCACTCCAGTGTTAATCTGCAAAATTGTAATTATTCGCCTACCTCCTCATGCCTTTTGCACACATTGTATATAGACTCCCCCTTTTTTTCTACTGTGTTATTGACTTGTTAATTGTTTACTCCATGTGTAACTCTGTGTTGCCTGCTCACACTGCTATTACATTTACATTTAAGTCATTTAGCAGACGCTCTTATCCAGAGCGACTTACAAATTGGTGCATTCACCTTATGCTTTATCTTGGCCAGGTCGCAGTTGCAAATGAGAACTTGTTCTCAACTAGCCTACCTGGTTAAATAAAGGTGAAAAAAATAAAATAAAAAAGACCTTACAGTGAAATGCCGAATACAACACGTGTAGTAGACCTTACAGTGAAATGCTGAATACAACAGGTGTAGTAGACCTTACAGTGAAATGCTGAATACAACAGGTGTAGTAGACCTTACAGTGAAATGCTGAATACAACAGGTGTAGTAGACCTTACAGTGAAATGCTGAATACAACAGGTGTAGTAGACCTTACAGTGAAATGCTGAATACAACAGGTGTAGTAGACCTTACAATGAAATGCTGAATACAACACGTGTAGACCTTACAGGGAAATGCTTACTTACAAGCCCCTAACCAACAATGCTTTAAGAAGTTAAGAAAAATAAGTGTTATGTAAAAAATAGATAAGTAAAAAAATAAAATAAATGTAATAGCAGCAGTAAAATAACAATAGCGAGACTATATACAGGGGGTACCGGTACAGAGTCAATGTGGAGGCTATATACAGGGGGTACCGGTACAGAGTCAATGTGGAGGCTATATACAGGGGGTACTGGTACAGAGTCAATGTGGAGGCTATATACAGGGGGTACCGGTACAGAATCAATGTGGAGGCTATATACAGGGGGTACCGGTACAGAGTCAATGTGGAGGCTATATACAGGGGGTACCGGTACAGAATCAATGTGGAGGCTATATACAGGGGGTACCGGTACAGAGTCAATGTGGAGGCTATATACAGGGGGTACCGGTACCGGCTCAGGACCTCAGACTTGGGAGAAGGTTCCCCATCCAACAGGACAACGACCCTAAGCACACAGACAAGACAACACAAGAGTGGCTTCGGGACAAGTCTCTGAATGTCCTTGAGTGGCCCAGCCAGAGCCTGGACCTGAACCCAATCGAACATCGCTGGAGAGACCTGAAAATACAGTGGAGCAAAGAAGTATTTAGTCAACCACCAATGGTGTTATTTTCCACCATAATTTGCAAATTAATTCATTAAAAATCCTACAATGTGATTTTCTGGATTTTTTTTCCTAATTTTGTCTGTCATAGTTGAAGTGTTCCTATGATGAAAATTACAGGCCTCTCATCTTTTTAAGTGGGAGAACTTGCACAATTGGTGGCTGACTAAATACTTTTTTGCCCCACTGTATATATAATAGATATATCTAAGGTTAGCTTGACATGGTGTAATTGACTCAACACAAACACATAACACTTCAGATGTCTTATTGAGTCATTAAAATCAGTTGTTATTTCAATTCAGGAAGTAAACCAAATTCCAATTCCAACATTTTCCCAACTGAAAAGCATTGAAGAACATTTGAATTGCAGTGTATTTCCTGAATTGACACCAACCCTGGTTGGTAAACAGAAAAAAATGTCAACATAAAGAAGGTATGTAGGCTACTATGGCTCTAATATGTGTAATTAATACTAATAATATACTTACGGGCTTCAAACTCACTGAGGAGCAACAGCCTCTCTGACTGTAAACGTTCTGTTGTGACTTTATGGACATAAACACACACAAAGCAGAAACATTTAGGGTGGAATAGCCAAGAGTGAAAGTCATCCGGTATTGTCCGGTAAAAACAAATAATCACCACAGTAAAACTTGAACCTGTCACAATAATTCAGACCATTATTTAACATTACGGCATGTCAGCTGCAGGAAAATGAGCGAATTCACTTTAAAACGGGCGCTATACACTTCTAAACTGCGGTTAGAGAACAACATTTTTATTCACCCCAAGGTGGAGATAAGTGTTTGAGACGCGCGTGTACAGCAGACTGGCAGCATCAATTCAGACGACAGGTGGACTTAATGACAAACACCTTCAGGTTTTACGTAACGGGCGTCTCTTTCCATCAGCGCACTGTTTGGATGATGGAGTGATTCTGTGATTGGACAAACGTGTGCGGGAAGCCAACGGGAGCACCTTTTGAAGTGGTTGACCAATCAGATGAAAACATCATGACTGGTTGTATTTATGCCACATTAAAAGGGCATGATAAAAGTTATATGAACAATCTTTACTAGATCCTACAGAAATTATACTAAATTAATAGGGATTTTATATACAATTCTCTGGTTAGACCCATTTTTCTCATGCACGCGCACACACGCTAGGGTTCCCACGCTTTCCCACGCGGACCAGATATGCATAAATTAAAAAGTTTAAAATATAGGAGACCTGTTCCGAACGGACCTGGGGCTTTCCCACGCGGACCAGATATGCATAAATTAAAAAGTTTAAAATATAGGAGACCTGTTCCGAACGGACCTGGGGCTTTCCCACGCGGACCAGATATGCATAAATTAAAAAGTTTAAAATATAGGAGACCTGTTCCGAACGGACCTGGGGCTTTCCCACGCGGACCAGATATGCATAAATTAAAAAGTTTAAAATATAGGAGACCTGTTCCGAACGGACCTGGGGCTTTCCCACGCGGACCAGATATGTTTAAAATATAGGATACCTGTTCCGAACGGACCTGACAACTTTTTGTAAAGCTACTTCATTAACCGGAGATAATAAAGGGCGCGAGAGAGAGGTTCTAGCAGGCCTCTTTGACGGCATCAAACGAGGAGAAACTAGTTAAGCCAGATAACGTCAGCTCGCTAGGCTAATTAAGGCTGCAGAGCACGCGCTTTCCAATCCTACAGATAACAATCACTCCATTCAGAGTATCAAGTAGCAGTATACCTGTTGGCACTTGGTCGTTGTAGCCTAACTTTTAATGACAATTTTAATTCCATCTTCCATTGATTAGATATCTCCTAACTTTTAGTATGTTTCTTTTACATCAACAGGGAGCGTCAGGAACACATCTACAGTGGCTTCAGAAAGGATTCAGACCCCTTGATGTTGTTACCTTACAGCCTAATTCTAAAATGGATTCAAGAGTATTTTTCCATCATCAATCTAAACAAAATACACCATAATGACAGAACAAAAACACATTTTTAGAAATCTTTGCAATATCACATTTACATAAGTATATTTGAAATCGGGAGTAAGAAGGAAATCTTCCAACCAGGAGTTCTGGGAATTTTGGGAAAGTTAGCGGGAATTTTGCAACCCTCAGTTCAGACAACATAAAATGGCTCAGACGTTGCTGGAGAAATCCATTGACAATCTTATACCACCATCGTGTGGCCAAAAGATAATATGAATTAGCTTGGGTGTGGGTCAGTGGGAGAATCTCAATTGCATTCATTGACTTCTCGCGTCCTTCTCGAAACCCATTGGAGGAGATCAGAAGTGCGGAAAGTCTGAATTTCTCATGTACAATTGAGATATATTTAATTGACCAACTCCCAGGTGAATGTATTGATATCTTTTGGGCAAACGATGTTGGTACAAGACAGTCAATGATTATTCCAGCAACGTCTGGACCAATTTATTTTGTCTGAACTGAGCGTCGCATTAGTGAATTAGATAATGGTTGTGTCGCCACCTGTTGGTGACAGTTGGTTCTTTATCTTTATATAATAGTGATCTCTGCTGCCGTCTTCTGGACAGACGATATTTTAAAGTCGTACATTGGAGTGTGAATTGTTAGTTGTGAACGTGAATTGACTAGAATTAACATAAAACTCACGATTGTGGTGTAACAAAGCAAAGTGACAAAACATACCCACTGATAGGCTACATGAAATGTTGAAAGAGCGAATCACATAGGGTAAGATTCCACAAAAATGCCAAACAGTGTAAAAGATTTTATTTTATTTTTTAATGCATTGAACAAAAAACGTGACTCTATTTCCTGTGACCTCACAACCAGTCTCAGTAGTCAGTCCAACTGGTGAGGAGAGAGTCTGATGAACATTGTGTTCCTGTTGAGTTCAAAGACAACCAGTCTGAGTAGAGTCTGTTGAACATTGTGTTCTTCTTGAGTTCAAAGACAACCAGTCTGAGTAGAGTCTGATGAACATTGTGTTCCTCTTGAGTTCAAAGACGACCAGTCTGAGTAGTCAGTCCACTGGTGAGGAGAGTCTGTTGAACATTATGTTCCTGTTGAGTTCAAAGATGACCAGTCTGAGTAGTCAGTCCCACTGGTGAGGAGAGTCTGATGAACATTGTGGTCTGTTGAGTTCAAAGAACCAGTCTGAGTAGTCAGTCCCACTGGTGAGGAGAGAGTCTGTTGAACATTGTGTTCCTGTTGAGTTCAAAGATGACCAGTCTGAATAGTCAGTCCCACTGGTGAGGAGAGAGTCTGTTGAACATTGTGTTCCTGTTGAGTTCAAAGATGACCAGTCTGAATAGTCAGTCCCACTGGTGAGGAGGGAGTCTGTTGAACATTGTATTCCTGTTCTGGTAAAAGTTCAGGTCAGTCCGTCCGTGGAATGTAGTTGAAAAACAACCAGTCTGACAGGAAATCAACGAAGGCTGAAGGTGTAACAGTGGTGTCCAACATCCTCAGGGCAGGTCCACATGTTGAGGATGGAGTCAGACTTCATGTCCCTCTAGTATGGCAAATAGAGGATCTGTGAATAAAATGAAGAGAGAAATGATGCAATCAACTTTCCATAGGTGGTTAAATATTATATATATATTTATTTGTACCTTTATTTAACTAGACAAGACAGTTAAGAACAAATTCTTATTTTCAATGACGGCCTACCGGGGAACAATGGGTTAACTGCCTTGTTCAGGGGCAGAACGACAGATTTTGTACCTTGTCAGCTCGGGGATTTGAACTTGCAACCTTTCGTTTACTAGTCCAACACTAACCACTAGGCTACACTTCGTGATTAGTGCCAGTGTTAATCACAGTGTTTAGTGCCAGTGTTAATCACAGTGTTTAGTTCCAGTGTTAATCATAGTGTTTAGTTCCAGTGTTAATCATAGTGTTTAGTTCCAGTGTTAATCACAGTGTTTAGTGCCAGTGTTAATCACAGTGTTTAGTTCCAGTGTTAATCACAGTGTTTAGTTCCAGTGTTAATCACAGTGTTTAGTGCCAGTGTTAATCACAGTGTTTAATTCCAGTGTTAATCACAGTGTTTAGTGCCAGTGTTAATCACAGTGTTTAGTGCCAGTGTTAATCACAGTGATGTCCACTCCACATACAGTATAATAATTGGATAACATTGACATCCCCAATAAGCTATTCTTCTAAGCTGGCCGCCCAACAACCTGCCCGCTTGACCCTATCCCCTCCTCTCTTCTCCAGACCATTTCCGGAGACCTTCTCCCTTACCTCACCTCGCTCATCAACTCATCCCTGACCGCTGGCTACGTCCCTTCCGTCTTCAAGAGAGCGAGAGTTGCACCCCTTCTGAAAAAACCTACACTCGATCCCTCCGATGTCAACAACTACAGACCAGTATCCCTTCTTTCTTTTCTCTCCAGAAATCTTGAACGTGCCGTCCTTGGCCAGCTCTCCCGCTATCTCTCTCAGAATGACCTTCTTGATCCAAATCAGTCAGGTTTCAAGACTAGTCATTCAACTGAGACTGCTCTTCTCTGTATCACGGAGGCGCTCCGCACTGCTAAAGCTAACTCTCTCTCCTCTGCTCTCATCCTTCTAGACCTATCGGCTGCCTTCGATACTGTGAACCATCAGATCCTCCTCTCCACCCTCTCCGAGTTGGGCATCTCCGGCGCGGCCCACGCTTGGATTGCGTCCTACCTGACAGGTCGCTCCTACCAGGTGGCGTGGCGAGAATCTGTCTCCTCACCACGCGCTCTCACCACTGGTGTCCCCCAGGGCTCTGTTCTAGGCCCTCTCCTATTCTCGCTATACACCAAGTCACTTGGCTCTGTCATAACCTCACATGGTCTCTCCTATCATTGCTATGCAGACGACACACAATTAATCTTCTCCTTTCCCCCTTCTGATGACCAGGTGGAGAATCGCATCTCTGCATGTCTGGCAGACATATCAGTGTGGATGACGGATCACCACCTCAAGCTGAACCTCGGCAAGACGGAGCTGCTCTTCCTCCCGGGGAAGGACTGCCCGTTCCATGATCTCGCCATCACGGTTGACAACTCCATTGTGTCCTCCTCCCAGAGCGCTAAGAACCTTGGCGTGATCCTGGACAACACCCTGTCATTTTCAACTAACATCAAGGCGGTGGCCCGTTCCTGTAGGTTCATGCTCTACAACATCCGCAGAGTACGACCCTGCCTCACACAGGAAGCGGCACAGGTCCTAATCCAGGCACTTGTCATCTCCCGTCTGGATTACTGCAACTCGCTGTTGGCTGGGCTCCCTGCCTGTGCCATTAAACCCCTACAACTCATCCAGAACGCCGCAGCCCGTCTGGTGTTCAACCTTCCCAAGTTCTCTCACGTCACCCCGCTCCTCCGCTCTCTCCACTGGCTTCCAGTTGAAGCTCGCATCCGCTACAAGACCATGGTGCTTGCCTACGGAGCTGTGAGGGGAACGGCACCTCAGTACCTCCAGGCTCTGATCAGGCCCTACACCCAAACAAGGGCACTGCGTTCATCCACCTCTGGCCTGCTCGCCTCCCTACCACTGAGGAAGTACAGTTCCCGCTCAGCCCAGTCAAAACTGTTCGCTGCTCTGGCCCCCAATGGTGGAACAAACTCCCTCACGACGCCAGGACAGCGGAGTCAATCACCACCTTCCGGAGACACCTGAAACCCCACCTCTTTAAAGAATACCTAGGATAGGATAAAGTAATCCTTCTCACCCCCCTAAAAGATTTAGATGCACTATTGTAAAGTGGCTGTTCCACTGGATGTCATAAGGTGAATGCACCAATTTGTAAGTCGCTCTGGATAAGAGCGTCTGCTAAATGACTTAAATGTAAATGTAAAATGTAATGTTTAGTGCCAGTGTTAATCACAGTGTTTAGTGCCAGTGTTAATCACAGTGTTTGGTGCCAGTGTTAATCACAGTGTTTAGTGCCAGTGTTAATCATAGTGTTTAGTGCCAGTGTTAATCAGTGTTTAGTGCCAGTGTTAATCACAGTGATGTCCACTCCACATACAGTATAATAATTGGATAACATTGACATCCCCAATAAGCTATTCTTCTAAGCCACAATGTTTGCGTTGTGATAAATGTTCCATTAATTTACATTTTGACCAATCATATCGGATCTTTTTCAAAGCTAATTTGATTTGTCAAAAGACCAATTACTGAAGAAAACAAATTCAGAATTGGGCTGCCTGTCTCAAGGCAGCAAAATTGTACAAAAAAAATTCTGATTATTAAATATAATATTTAGTGATTTAACACACCTTTAGGGATTTGGGGTTTTCACTTGTGTAGAGTTGAAAGTGTTTAGTCCAACATGGGGGGCTGATAGGACCACGCTGCTTTAGAGATACTCTGCTGGAAACACAAACAAATGTATGAAGATATCAGACCAAGCAATTACAGCTAATTCACATTCCTTTAAGTGTTGACCTGAATGCTATTGGCACCAGTCAGATTCTATGAATTCTTAAAATGTTATCATAATTTAACCCCCCCCCCTCATAAAAAACAAATGACTTGCATACCTTTTCATCCAGAGGCTCACGTGTCACAACGAGCTACAGATTCTGAATCATACGCGGTGTCTGGAGAAGGGGAGACTTGTGCCCTGAGACGAGTTGACTGAGTGAGAGGGTCACTCACAAAACAGAGGACGAAAACAGAAAAACTATTCCGATCGAACTGCAGTTCCTCACAATAAAATGACAGCTCTAAGAATGTCAGTGGAAGTATCCTTAAAAAAATAAAAAATACGTAAAAAGAATCTTAGTTTACGGTAGAATAACTCCCTGTTCAAAAAAGGAACATATTGGTAACAGTAAGGCAGGTCTGGATACAGTCTCTAAATCTTTCCACAAAAAAATGAAAAATAAATAAATAAAAATAGCCCACTGATAAAAATAATAAAAATATGATCCATCATAGTAGGTTATTTCACTAATGCTACTACTACATACTCTTAGAAAATAAAACATCTTTGTCTTTTTATTTCTAACAAAAAAAGGATCAGAGGTGCTTCTATAGAGGCTTGTATTTGTAGTGGAGTTCGTTTCGTCAATGATTACGTCGTAAAATAGTTAAGAAAACAAAAAAAGTCTGGCAATAATCTTGCTGTATTCAGTCTCTACAGCAAGACCAGACATCAAAGGTTAAACAGGAAGGAAGGCCAAGGGAATCTGCACAAATCCACGATTCAAAGACTAAACCCTTAATACAAATATATTGTCTCCCTATTTTCACTTAATCCTAAAAATACTAGTGCTACTCCTCCTTGTGTACCAATTTCTGAATTGGTCCAAGAAACGCTAGCGCAGCCCTCCATTAAACATTTAGCTACAGTATATCCCTAATGAATGCACATCTCCGTTAGGCTCGTTGACTGTGTTCTAGGGTGACTAATAGAGTGGAAGTCTACGGACTTCAGGGAGACCTAAAACTAACATTCGGAACCTTTCGCATTCCAAGTGTGATCCAAAGATCAATGTAGCATACAGTCATTTGAAAACACACGTTTTTAAACTGTGAAACTATTGTGATAAAGGCAGCCCAATATATGAAGGTAGAGTTAAGTTATAGCATGCCTTTGCTTTACCTATATGAAAGTCTGTGTGTATTAGGCAGGTAGACCTATTTCAGGACAGAAAGAAAATACTTTAAAACACAATGTCCTCCCTTCAGCTGAGACAGAAAACAACCAGCACAAATAGTCAAGAGTGATGCTGAGTAGCTGGAGCTGGTTGCCAATCTGGTCATTGATTTGTCATTGTAATGTGTGTATCAGTCAGTTTCTGTTTTTCCACAGTTAGGCTACATCCTGTCCAGACTGAAGCACCATCCTGTCCAGACTGAAACTCCATCGTGTCCAGACTGAAGCTCCATCCTGTCCAGACTGAAGCTCCATCCTGTCCAGACTGAAGCTCCATCCTGTCCAGACTGAAGCTCCATCCTGTCCAGACTAAAACTCCATCCTGTCCAGACTAAACCTCCATCCTGTCCAGACTAAAACTCCATCCTGTCCAGACTAAAACTCCATCCTGTCCAGACTGATTCTGGGTGTTTCTCTCTACCACACAAGTGATCAACAGCCCTTCTTCCTTTTGGCAAAACTCTTGTTGTCTCTGCTTTCTGCAGTGATTTTAAACAGTTGTTTTGTAATTAGTACAGAGCCATTCCCAGGTACGAGTCGTCTTCTTGAACTGAGGGAATTTGACTTTTGCAGATTTTCAATAGGCCCCTGATCTGTATCCAGCAAGGATTTGTTAGCATTTCTTCTCAGAACCAGTCTCGACTACAAAGCATTTTGAAAGTTCGGTAAGAATCCACCTCGTGTTGCACTTCATCACATATAACAATATCAATCTTTTTCAGGCAAATGAGAAACTGGCGTTTCACAGCGAGCAGATCAGACTTTTCTTTCCATCTTGTATCCCCCCCCCCTGAGATCTCAGCCAGGAAGTAAAGGAAGTGCTTTTCTTTTCCCTGGCAGATCCATCTCATCTCAATGAGGTTCTACTTGTCTGACAACTTTCTTTTCCTTCTTGGCTATAAACATGTATTTATCCTCATTAAATCCCTTTTTCCCCCTGGTTACTTCTGTCAAGTTTATGGTATTTTGTCTCGAGTGATTCTGCATTGGACCGTCTGGTTATATCTGTGAAGTTGGCTCGGTTTTACTTCCAAAAGGACCACTTTCTGCAGCTGGTAGTGGTGACTGTGGAAGGCTGAATACATTTCCAGTCAGAATATTACTGGGTGTTGATTCATGCCATGATCCATCTTTGATCAAATGCTCTTCAGATGTTCTGACGGTATCTTGGTCTTTGCAGAAATAAACCAGTTTGACCTCAGAGTGAAGATCTGACTCCTCCTCCTTTATGCAGATCTCAGCAGGTCCATTATCCCGGTCAAGCATCGCTGCTTCATCAGTGGAGACTGTTTCAGCTGTCTCCACAGAGATAGTGTCTTTACCATGATGAGGATAAACCAGCCTTGCGTTTTGTTCCATATTTTTTTCAGGAAAAAAATCTAAAAGCACATTTGTTTTTGCTTGGCTTTTAGGCATACTCGGTATTATGAACACCTCTTTTGAGATTTCTCTTTTTCTCACGAGCTGAAATTTGTGTTTCTGAACCATTCGTTTCACTTTAGAGCAAATATGCAGTAGAAATAGCTTACGTCTCTGCTTTTGCAAACTAAGATCAAAATTGTATTTTAGAATATCAAAGAGAATGCACCAACATCTTTTTTCTTTTTTAGGATTGGAATTTATCCGAGCATATTTATGCACCTCAAATATTACACCGTTTGTCAGTAAATTCAATTCCAGTTTCTGTTTAGATGGTTTGGATGTGACATCAAGGTCCAGACCTATTTCCTCACAGAGTGGGTAGCACGCTTTGGCTTTCACCATATTTTTGGTGTGAGACGTCACATTTGATTGGTCCAAGTTGGTAACGTCAATTTGCTTTGTTTCGTCAGTACAAAGTGCAAGGTCAGTCTCAGAGATTCTCTCTATTTTGACAAGACGAGGTTCTATTTGTACTACTTCAGAGAAATGGCCTCCTCGGTCTCCTTGGTTACTAACATGTCCATGTCTTTCGCAGGGTTCTTTAGTTTGCATAACTTCTTTAAGAAAGCTTCATTTTCAAGTCCCAATCTCCATTTACGTTTTTACCTGTCTTGCGCCATAAAACTGCTCTTAACCTTCTCATAATATCTTCGGCCAGCTCAGTTTTCCCACTTTTTAAATCCAAATCAAAATTATGCTCGAGAATCTCACACACAACCTGCTTCCGATTTCCACACACTTGTGAGGCAAAATCAGCCAATTCAAACATTACATCTCTGGTCAATAGATGCAAGTCATGTTTCTTATTTTTCCCATATTTTGATTTCACAACAAGGTCAAGTCCTTTTCCCTTACAGATCGGGTAGAGTTCCCTCAATGCTTCTTCTACAGTGGGCATCATGAAGGATTGATCCATTGTTATATCTGTCTGAGTTGGGAAGGTTTCCGTCTGGACATGTTGAGGACAGACGATGCCCATATAAGGCCTTGTGCAGGTATCATTACGTCCATTTTCAGGGCCAAGGATTGCCGTCTCATCAGCACACCGTGTCACATCTGTCTCAGTGGAGAAGCTCTCAGTCTTCACATGCAGAGGAGAGATCAGGCCCACAACAGGCTCCTCCTTTATGCAAACGTCAAAAGGTGTAGGATTTGACAAGCTGTTTTGCAAATAGAACTGTGCCCATTTAAGGGAGTATTCCAAAACTGTAACTGTCTTTGGATCAGGAAGGTCAAAGACTTCTGTTAACCACTCAGGTGTTCTCTTAGAATACATCTTCAGCATTTCTTTTAATTTCTTTTCTACCCTGTATGAAAAGTCATATTGTTGTTCATTTTGTACACCAAGAACAAAGTTGTAATCTAGAATATCAAAGATGACATGAGGGCGAGATCTATTAATGATTCTAGCATATTCTGACACCTCAAGCATTACACCAACTGTCAGTAAATGCAAATTCAGTTTCTGTTTCGCTCCAGATCCAACATTGAAATCTACACCGATCTCCTTGCACTTGATGTATGGATCTTTCCAATATCTCGTAAACTTTCTTAGGTTGGGTCTTGAGTAACTGCCACGACACTGACGTATCCATTTATCCTCTAACGTTTTCCGCCATTGTCGTCTTTGACTTAAATTGGCATCGTTGTCTTCCTCTTCATCAGAGGGAAAGTTCAATGGCTCACAATATTCTGGAAGAATAGGCCTAGTAGATACAGCTAAATGACAGTCGTTTTCTGGAGCAGGTGAGGTTAGCACAGAATGAATGGCAGTACTAGGGCTTGGGATATTAACATTGTCAGAGGGCAATTTATTATTGGTCTGTGTTTGCCTAGAAACCTGTGAAGTTGGGTTGATTTGAGCTTCAAAATTACCACTGAAAGTGGATGCATGTCCTGTCAGAATATCACTGGACGGTGCTAAATGCCATGACTGCTCTTTGATTGAATTCCCTTCAGATGTGCCGATGGTATCTTGATCTTTGCAGAAATAAACCACTTTGACAGCCCTGTTCTCCCCATCACTTGCTCCGGTCATTTCAGGAAAAAGACGTAAAATCTGCCCGTGGCTTGTTGTTTGGGGACTGATGGGAGGTACATGTGAATGCTCTTTCAGTAAACCCACATGGTAACCTGTTTCTGTGTTTTCTGACAATGTTGAATTTGGGTAATCTATCCAGGCATTAATCGAATCAGACCAAATTACTGTATGGGATATCTCCCTCTCATCTTCCTCTAGTTTAACGTCAACATCCATTTTGCACCAATGTCTCTACAAAGACAAAAGTAATCAAAAACACCCCGATGACATTCCTCTCCACATGAACTAGACAGATAATGTAATTTCCACTCTATAAATTACCTGGCCAAATGCCTACATCGTATTTGGAGATGTAGTTATCTAACCATGAGAAACACTCTTCGCGCCACTTCGATACAGTTACGACCGGAAGTTACTTTTTCGTAGCAGATTAGTACAAAGTATTACGCAACGGGTAATGAAATTCAATGTAGCAGGTTAGGACAATTTGGTTAAGGTTATGAAAAATAATTAGGGATAGCAAAACTACCCTCCTAACCTGCTATTAAAATAATTTCGGGTCGTAGCTCTTATCAAAATGGCGAGTAAAAGAACTAGGTTAGTTGTCCGTAACCTGGTAACTAAACGCTTTACCTTTACAGGTGATGGGTAACTGCAAATCCCTTGGCCTTCATTCTATTTAGATAAATGTTGAAAAATATTTCCAAAAACGTCGTATACTACCTAGTACACTGAAAACGTAGCAGTACGCACCGGAGTGGAATATTTTACGGAAGCGTTTTGAAGTCGACGTCTGAGGGTTGTGTCTCCAGGAAGTACAGGCGGAAGTGATGTCATATTCCTTATTCTTTCGCCATGCGATTTGGTCTCGGCTAGAAAGGAGTACAGCTATGGACGGAAGTTGATATTTATATTGATTTTATCAAACAAATCGAAGTACTTGTTTCTCTCCAAATGGGTATAGAATACAACCTTTTAGTTTCAAGTAAGGGCTTTTTACACTATTAGAATGAACGTTCACGTCATTGTGTGTGCTGGTACAGGCTGCTGCACCTACAATGGAGTGAATTATAATATGAACAAACAGCATTGACATTGACATTTTAGTCATTTTGCAGACACTTTTACCCAGAGCAATTTACAGGAACAATTAGGGTTAAGTGCCTTGCTCAAATGTACCTTGGCAGATGTGTTACCGGGTAATCTCTGGTAGTGAAGTGAGCTGTATCATAGTCCTGTCACTGCTTCACTCCCTGGCTACGTCAATATATATAAAACATATTTAAATAAATAAAAAGAGTTCAACAATTTTGTTGACTTTCTGCTCACTTTATTGCATTAGTGAGCCCTCAAAATGATACCTAAGCTTAATTTGCTACGTAGGTTATCTGCCTTTTTTGCAATTATTTTCCATTGGACAAAAGATATAACCCACAAATATGTTGGCTTAGGTTTTTTCCAAAGTACCAATGTTTTTAAATGATTTTATTTGATTTCAACTAATTTATGTTAGTTTATTTGTTATGCATACTTTAACATTGGGTTTCCATGCTGGTAGTAGTGTCTGGTAGTAGTGTCTGGGTTTTGATTTAAAATGTATGTTTGTGCCATGTTTTATTCCCCTCCCCTGATCCTGCTAGGGATTCGGTTACTGCCCCAACACTCTTAACCTCTAAGCTACCTGCATTACCAAGGGGTTCACATTTTTCCAAATAGGGTCCCCTGCATTTTCTAGTGCCAATTTGGGGTCATCTGCAGAAAAAGTTTAGAGACCCCTGACATAGCAGCAAGGCCGGTTACCGACCAGACACGCAGGGCATTAGCCTGGTGGCCACTACTTTTTATGTCAAGTGTATTTCACCATGTCTCAACAGACTTTACAGAACAAATGATTTTTAAAAAGGATTGAATTATAATAATGAATAAATAAAAACAAGACACAACAAAGGTAATGGAATAGAGTTCAAAGATGACCAGTCTGGCAGCAAATCAAATGGCATGCGACAAATACAACAGGTGTAGTAGACCTTACAGTGAAATGCTGAATACAACAGGTGTAGTAGACCTTACAGTGAAATGCTGAATACAACAGGTGTAGTAGACCTTACAGTGAAATGCTGAATACAACAGGTGTAGTAGACCTTACAGTGAAATGCCGAATACAACAGGTGTAGTAGACCTTACAGTGAAATGCTGAATACAACAGGTGTAGTAGACCTTACAGTGAAATGCTGAATACAACAGGTGTAGTAGACCTTACAGTGAAATGCTGAATACAACAGGTGTAGTAGACCTCACAGTGAAATGCTGAATACAACAGGTGTAGTAGACCTTACAGTGAAATGCTGAATACAACAGGTGTAGTAGACCTCACAGTGAAATGCTGAATACAACACGTGTAGACCTTACAGTGAAATGCTGAATACAACAGGTGTAGTAGACCTTACAGTGAAATGCTGAATACAACAGGTGTAGTAGACCTTACAGTGAAATGCTGAATACAACAGGTGTAGTAGACCTTACAGTGAAATGCTGAATACAACAGGTGTAGTAGACCTTACAGTGAAATGCTGAATTACAACAGGTGTAGTAGACCTTACAGTGAAATGCTGAATACAACAGGTGTAGTAGACCTCACAGTGAAATGCTGAATACAACAGGTGTAGTAGACCTTACAGTGAAATGCTGAATACAACAGGTGTAGTAGACCTTACAGTGAAATGCTGAATACAACAGGTGTAGTAGACCTTACAGTGAAATGCTGAATACAACAGGTGTAGTAGACCTTACAGTGAAATGCTGAATACAACAGGTGTAGTAGACCTCACAGTGAAATGCTGAATATAACAGGTGTAGTAGACCTCACAGTGAAATGCTGAATACAACAGGTGTAGTAGACCTTACAGTGAAATGCTGAATACAACACGTGTAGTAGACCTTACAGTGAAATGCTGAATACAACAGGTGTAGTAGACCTTACAGTGAAATGCTGAATACAACAGGTGTAGTAGACCTTACAGTGAAATGCTGAATACAACAGGTGTAGTAGACCTTACAGTGAAATGCTGAATACAACAGGTGTAGTAGACCTTACAGTGAAATGCTGAATACAACAGGTGTAGTAGACCTTACAGTGAAATGCTGAATACAACACGTGTAGTAGACCTTACAGTGAAATGCTGAATACAACAGGTGTAGTAGACCTTACAGTGAAATGCTGAATACAACAGGTGTAGTAGACCTTACAGTGAAATGCCGAATACAACAGGTGTAGTAGACCTTACAGTGAAATGCTGAATACAACAGGTGTAGTAGACCATACAGTGAAATGCTGAATACAACAGGTGTAGTAGACTATACAGTGAAATGCTGAATACAACACGTGCAGACCTTACAGTGAAATGCTTACTTACAAGCCCCTAACCAACAATGCTTTAAGAAGTTAAGAAAAATAAGTGTTATGTAAAAAATAGATAAAAAAAAATAAAAAAAAAAAAAAAAAGTAATAGCAGCAGTAAAATAACAATAGCGAGACTATATACAGGGGGGCACCGGTACAGAGTCAATGTGGAGGCTATATACAGGGGGTACCGGTACAGAGTCAATGTGGAGGCTATATACAGGGGGTACCGGTACAGAGTCAATGTGGAGGCTATATACAGGGGTACCGTTACAGAGTCAATGTGGAGGCTATATACAGGGGTACCGGTACAGAGTCAATGTGGAGGCTATATACAGGGGGTACCGGTACTGAGTCAATGTGGAGGCTATATACAGGGGGTACCGGTACTGAGTCAATGTGGAGGCTATATACAGGGGTACTGGTACAGAGTCAATGTGGAGGCTATATACAGGGGGTACCGGTACAGAGTCAATGTGGAGGCTATATACAGGGGTACCGGTACAGAATCAATGTGGAGGCTATATACAGGGGGTACCGGTACAGAGTCAATGTGGAGGCTATATACAGGGTACCGGTACCGGCTCAGGACCTCAGACTTGGGAGAAGGTTCCCCATCCAACAGGACAACGACCCTAAGCACACAGACAAGACAACACAAGAGTGGCTTCGGGACAAGTCTCTGAATGTCCTTGAGTGGCCCAGCCAGAGCCTGGACCTGAACCCAATCGAACATCGCTGGAGAGACCTGAAAATACAGTGGAGCAAAGAAGTATTTAGTCAACCACCAATGGTGTTATTTTCCACCATAATTTGCAAATTAATTCATTAAAAATCCTACAATGTGATTTTCTGGATTTTTTCCTAATTTTGTCTGTCATAGTTGAAGTGTTCCTATGATGAAAAAAAGATGAGAGGCCTGTAATTAAGTGGGAGAACTTGCACAATTGGTGGCTGACTAAATACTTTTTTGCCCCACTGTATATATAATAGATATATCTAAGGTTAGCTTGACATGGTGTAATTGACTCAACACAAACACATAACACTTCAGATGTCTTATTGAGTCATTAAAATCAGTTGTTATTTCAATTCAGGAAGTAAACCAAATTCCAATTCCAACATTTTCCCAACTGAAAAGCATTGAAGAACATTTGAATTGCAGTGTATTTCCTGCATTGACACCAACCCTGTTTGGTAAACAGAAAAAAATGTCAACATAAAGAAGGTATGTAGGCTACTATGGCTCTAATATGTGTAATTAATACTAATAATATACTTACGGGCTTCAAACTCACTGAGGAGCAACAGCCTCTGACTGTAAACGTTCTGTTGTGACTTTATGGACATAAACACACACAAAGCAGAAACATTTAGGGTGGAATAGCCAAGAGTGAAAGTCATCCGGTATTGTCCGGTAAAAACAAATAATCACCACAGTAAAACTTGAACCTGTCACAATAATTCAGACCATTATTTAACATTACGGCATGTCAGCTGCAGGAAAATGAGCGAATTCACTTTAAAACGGGCGCTATACACTTCTAAACTGCGGTTAGAGAACAACATTTTTATTCACCCCAAGGTGGAGATAAGTGTTTGAGACGCGCGTGTACAGCAGACTGGCAGCATCAATTCAGACGACAGGTGGACTTAATGACAAACACCTTCAGGTTTTACGTAACCGGCGTCTCTTTCCATCAGCGCACTGTTTGGATGATGGAGTGATTCTGTGATTGGACAAACGTGTGCGGGAAGCCAACGGGAGCACCTTTTGAAGTGGTTGACCAATCAGATGAAAACATCATGACTGGTTGTATTTATGCCACATTAAAAGGGCATGATAAAAGTTATATGAACATTCTTTACTAGATCCTACAGAAATTATACTAAATTAATAGGGATTTTATATACAATTCTCTGGTTAGACCCATTTTTCTCATGCACGCGCACACACGCTAGGGTTCTTCATGGGTCTAAAAAAGTTGGACCTGTTACGAAACGGACCTGGTGCTTTCCCACGCGGACCAGATATGCATAAATTAAAAAGTTTAAAATATAGGAGACCTGTTCCGAACGGACCTGGGGCTTTCCCACGCGGACCAGATATGCATAAATTAAAAAGTTTAAAATATAGGAGACCTGTTCCGAACGGACCTGGGGCTTTCCCACGCGGACCAGATATGCATAAATTAAAAAGTTTAAAATATAGGATACCTGTTCCGAACGGACCTGACAACTTTTTTTAAAGCTACTTCATTAACCGGAGATAATAAAGGGCGCGAGAGAGAGGTTCTAGCAGGCCTCTTTGACGGCATCAAACGAGGAGAAACTAGTTAAGCCAGATAACGTCAGCTCGCTAGGCTAATTAAGGCTGCAGAGCACGCGCTTTCCAATCCTACAGATAACAATCACTCCATTCAGAGTATCAAGTAGCAGTATACCTGTTGGCACTTGGTCGTTGTAGCCTAACTTTTAATGACATAATTTTAATTCCATCTTCCATTGATTAGATATCTCCTAACTTTTAGTATGTTTCTTTTACATCAACAGGGAGCGTCAGGAACACATCTACAGTGGCTTCAGAAAGGATTCAGACCCCTTGATGTTGTTACCTTACAGCCTAATTCTAAAATGGATTCAAGAGTATTTTTCCATCATCAATCTAAACAAAATACCCCATAATGACAGAACAAAAACACATTTTTAGAAATCTTTGCAATATCACATTTACATAAGTATATTTGAAATCGGGAGTAATAAGGAAATCTTCCAACCAGGAGTTCTGGGAATTTTGGGAAAGTTAGCGGGAATTTTGCAACCCTCAGTTCAGACAACATAAAATGGCTCAGACGTTGCTGGAGAAAACCATTGACAATCTTATACCACCATCGTGTGGCCAAAAGATAATATGAATTAGCTTGGGTGTGGGTCAGTGGGAGAATCTCAATTGCATTCATTGACTTCTCGCGTCCTTCTCGAAACCCATTGGAGGAGATCAGAAGTGCGGAAAGTCTTAATTTCTCATGTACAATTGAGATATATTTAATTGACCAACTCCCAGGTGAATGTATTGATATCTTTTGGGCAAACGATGTTGGTACAAGACAGTCAATGATTATTCCAGCAACGTCTGGACCAATTTATTTTGTCTGAACTGAGCGTCGCATTAGTGAATTAGATAATGGTTGTGTCGCCACCTGGTGGTGACAGTTGGTTCTTTATCTTTATATAATAGTGATCTCTGCTGCCGTCTTCTGGACAGACGATATTTTAAAGTCGTACATTGGAGTGTGAATTGTTAGTTGTGAACGTGAATTGACTAGAATTAACATAAAACTCACACGATTGTGGTGTAACAAAGCAAAGTGACAAAACATACCCACTGATAGGCTACATGAAATGTTGAAAGAGCGAATCACATAGGGTTTCCACTCTTAAGATGCACAAAAAAAAACTCCACAAAAATGCCAAACAGTGTAAATGCAGATTTTATTTTATTTTTTAATGACCATTGAATTTCCAAAACGTGAACGTGACTCTATTTCCTGTGACCTCACAACCAGTCTCAGTAGTCAGTCCACTGGTGAGGAGGGAGTCTGTTGAACATTATGTTCCTCGAGTTCAAATACGACCAGTCTGAGTAGTCAGTCCACTGGTGAGGAGAGTGATGAACATTGTGTTCCTGTTGAGTTCAAATACGACCAGTCTGAGTAGAGTCTGATGAACATTGTGTTCTTCTTGAGTTCAAAGACGACCAGTCTGAGTAGTCAGTCCACTGGTGAGGGAGTCTGATGAACATTGTGTTCCTGTTGAGTTCAAAGACGACCAGTCTGAGTAGAGTCTGATGAACATTGTGTTCCTGTTGAATTCAAAGACGACCAGTCTGAGTAGAGTCTGATGAACATTGTGTTCTTCTTGAGTTCAAAGACGACCAGTCTGAGTAGTCAGTCCCACTGGTGAGGAGGGAGTCTGTTGAACATTGTATTCCTGTCCTGGTAAAAGTTCAGGTCAGTCCGTCCGTGGAATGTAGTTGAAAAACAACCAGTCTGACAGGAAATCAACGAAGGCTGAAGGTGTAACAGTGGTGTCCAACATCCTCAGGGCAGGTCCACATGTTGAGGATGGAGTCAGACTTCATGTCCCTCTAGTTTGGCAAATAGAGGATCTGTGAATAAAATAAAGAGAGAAATGATGCAATCAACATTCTGGAGGTGGTTAAATATTATATATATATTTATTTGTACCTTTATTTAACTAGGCAAGACAGTTAAGAACAAATTCTTATTTTCATTGACGGCCTACCGGGGAACAATGGGTTAACTGCCTTGTTCAGGGGCAGAACGACATATTTTGTACCTTGTCAGCTCGGGGATTTGAACTTGCAACCTTTCGGTTACTAGTCCAACACTCTAACGACTAGGCTACACTTCGTGATTAGTGCCAGTGTTAATCACAGTGTTAATCACAGTGTTTAGTGCCAGTGTTAATCACAGTGTTTAGTGCCAGTGTTACTCAGTGTTTAATCACAGTGTTAATAAAAGTGTTTAGTGCCAGTGTTAATCACAGTGTTAATAAAAGTGTTTAGTGCCAGTGTTAACCTCTTCAGTCTACCCTCTACTTTTTCGAACATTCTGTTAAAAATCGCACAACATTTCAGCGCCCTACTACTCATGCCAGGAATATAGTATATGCATATGATTAGTATGTGTGGATAGAAAACACTCAGACGTTTATAAAACTGGTTAAATCACGGCTGTGGCTTTAACAGAACGTGCGTTTCATTGAAAAGTACAGGAAAATCTGATCACTGAAAGTGGAAAATTATATCCATTCGCCGCTTCAACCCATTGTTATGGGCGAAAGACATTAAATATGGCTGAGGTTGCAGTACCTACAGCTTCCACACAATGTCAACAGTCTTGTCATTTGCCTAGGATTTGTTTCTTGGTCAAACGAACAAGAGACAGCCCATTTCTTCCAGGCTCTGACCGGATATTTTGGTTGAGAAATACACGGACAGTATTTCAAGACGGAACCCTACAGAAAACACGTCGTCTCGTGATTAATTTGATCGCTTATTAACGTTTACTAATACCTAAAGTTGCATTACAAAAGTATTTCGAAGTGTTTTGTGAAAGTTTATCGTCGACTTTTTGAATTTTAAAAAATGACGTTACGTTATGAAACGCTGTTTTTTTACGTTTATCACACAGTCTACATAGAACGATATCTAGGCTATATATATATAGCCTAGATATATATATATATATATGGACCGATTTAATCGAAAAAAAGACCCAATAGTGATTATGGGACATCTAGGAGTGCCAACAAAGAAGATGGTCAAAGGTAATGAATGTTTTATATTTTATTGTGCGGTTTGTGTAGCGCCGAATATGCTAATTATTTTGTTTACGTCCCCTGCGGGTCTTTTGTGGTGTTACATGCTATCAGATAATAGCTTCTCATGCTTTCGCCGAAAAGCATTTTAAAAATCTGACTTGTTGCCTGGATTCACAACGAGTGTAGCTTTAATTCAATACCCTGCATGTGTATTTTAATGTACGTTTGAGTTTTAACTAATACTATTAGCATTTAGCGTAGCGCATTTGCATTTCCAGAGCTCTAGATGGGACGCCTGCGTGCCAGGTAGGAGCAAGAGGTTAATCAGTGTTAATCACAGTGTTTAGTTCCAGTGTTAATCATAGTGTTTAGTTCCAGTGTTAATCACAGTGTTTTGTGCCAGTGTTAATCACAGTGATTAGTGCCAGTGTTAATCACAGTGTTTAGTTCCAGTGTTAATCACAGTGTTTAGTGCCAGTGTTATTCAGTGTTTAGTGCCAGTGTTAATCACAGTGTTTAGTGCCAGTGTTAATCACAGTGTTTAGTGCCAGTGTTAATCACAGTGTTTAGTTCCAGTGTTTAGTGCCAGTGTTAATCACAGTGTTTAGTTCCAGTGTTAATCACAGTGTTTGAATTCCATGCTGTCACAGTTACCAGCCCTTTCAAGCTTAACATCCTTATCATTTATCGCCCTCCAGGTTCCCTCGGAGAGTTCATCAATGAGCTTGATGCCTTGATAAGCTCCTTTCCTGAAGACGGCTCACCTCACAGTTCTGGGCGACTTTAACCTCCCCACGTCTACCTTTGACTCATTCCTCTCTGCCTCCTTCTTTCCACTCCTCTCCTCTTTTGACCTCACCCTCTCACCTTCCCCCCCTACTCACAAGGCAGGCAATACGCTCGACCTCATCTTTACTAGATGCTGTTCTTCCACTAACCTCATTGCAACTCCCCTCCAAGTCTCCGACCACTACCTTGTATCCTTTTCCCTCTCGCTCTCATCCAACACTTCCCACACTGCCCCTACTCGGATGGTATCGCGCCGTCCCAACCTTCGCTCTCTCTCCCCGCTACTCTCTCCTCTTCCATCCTATCATCTCTTCCCTCTGCTCAAACCTTCTCCAACCTATCTCCTGATTCTGCCTCCTCAACCCTCCTCTCCTCCCTTTCTGCATCCTTTGACTCTCTATGTCCCCTATCCTCCAGGCCGGCTCGGTCCTCCCCTCCCGCTCCGTGGCTCGACGACTCATTGCGAGCTCTCAGAACAGGGCTCCGGGCAGCCGAGCGGAAATGAGGGAAAACTCGCCTCCCTGCGGACCTGGCATCCTTTCACTCCCTCCTCCCTACATTTTCCTCCTCTGTCTCTGCTGCTAAAGCCACTTTCTACCACTCTAAATTCCAAGCATCTGCCTCTAACCCTAGGAAGCTCTTTGCCACCTTCTCCTCCCTCCTGAATCCTCCTCCCTCTCTGCAGATGACTTCGTCAACCATTTTGAAAAGAAGGTTGACGACATCCGATCCTCGTTTGCTAAGTCAAACGACACCGCTGGTTCTGCTCACACTGCCCTACCCTGTGCTCTGACCTCTTTCTCCCCTCTCTCTCCAGATGAAATCTCGCGTCTAGGCCCTCTCCTATTCTCTCTATACACCAAGTCACTTGGCTCTGTCATAACCTCACATGGTCTCTCCTATCATTGCTATGCAGACGACACACAAGTAATCTTCTCCTTTCCCCCTTCTGATGACCAGGTGGCGAATCACATCTCTGCATGTCTGGCAGACATATCAGTGTGGATGACGGATCACCACCTCAAGCTGAACCTCGGCAAGACGGAGCTGCTCTTCCTCCCGGGGAAGGACTGCCCGTTCCATGATCTCGCCATCACGGTTGACAACTCCATTGTGTCCTCCTCCCAGAGCGCTAAGAACCTTGGCGTGATCCTGGACAACACCCTGTCGTTTTCAACTAACATCAAGGCGGTGGCCCGTTCCTGTAGGTTCATGCTCTACAACATCCGCAGAGTACGACCCTGCCTCACACAGGAAGCGGCGCAGGTCCTAATCCAGGCACTTGTCATCTCCCGTCTGGATTACTGCAACTCGCTGTTGGCTGGGCTCCCTGCCTGTGCCATTAAACCCCTACAACTCATCCAGAACGCCGCAGCCCGTCTGGTGTTCAACCTTCCCAAGTTCTCTCACGTCACCCCGCTCCTCCGCTCTCTCCACTGGCTTCCAGTTGAAGCTCGCATCCGCTACAAGACCATGGTGCTTGCCTACGGAGCTGTGAGGGGAACGGCACCTCAGTACCTCCAGGCTCTGATCAGGCCCTACACCCAAACAAGGACACTGCGTTCATCCACCTCTGGCCTGCTCGCCTCCCTACCACTGAGGAAGTACAGTTCCCGCTCAGCCCAGTCAAAACTGTTCGCTGCTCTGGCCCCCCAATGGTGGAACAAACTCCCTCACGACGCCAGGACAGCGGAGTCAATCACCACCTTCCGGAGACACCTGAAACCCCACCTCTTTAAAGAATACCTAGGATAGGATAAAGTAATCCTTCTCACCCCAGTGTTAATCACAGTGTTTAGTGCCAGTGTTAATCACAGTGTTTAGTGCCAGTGTTAATCACTGTGTTTAGTGCCAGTGTTAATCATAGTGTTTAGTTCCAGTGTTAATCACAGTGATGTCCACTCCACATACAGTATAATAATTGGATAACATTGACATCCCCAATAAGCTATTCTTCTAAGCCACAATGTTTGCGTTGAGGCAGGCAGCCCAATTCTGATAAATGTTCCATTAATTTACATTTTGACCAATCACATCAGATCTTTTTCAAAGCTGATTTGATTTGTCAAAAGACCAATTACTGAAGAAAACAAATTCAGAATTGGGCTGCCTGTCTCAAGGCAGCAAAATTGTACAAAAAAAATTCTGATTCTTAAATATAATATTTAGGGATTTAACACACCTTTAGGGATTTGGGGTTTTCACTTGTGTAGAGTTGAAAGTGTTTAGTCCAACATGGGGGGCTGATAGGACCACGCTGCTTTAGAGATACTCTGCTGGAAACACAAACAAATGTATGAAGATATCAGACCAAGCAATTACAGCTAATTCACATTCCTTTAAGTGTTGACCTGAATGCTATTGGCACCAGTCAGATTCTATGAATTCTTAAAATGTTATCATAATTTAACCCCCCCCCGCCATAAAAAACAAATTACTTTGCATACCTTTTCATCCAGAGGCTCACGTGTCACAACGAGCTACGGAGTCTGATTCATACGCAGTGTCTGGAGAAGGGGAGACTTGTGCCCTGAGACGAGTTGACTGAGTGAGAGGGTCACTCACAAAACAGAGGACGAAAACAGAAAAACTATTCCGATCGAACTGCAGTTCCTCACAATAAAATGACAGCTCTAAGAATGTCAGTGGAAGTATCCTTAAAAAAAATAAAAAATACGTAAAAATAATCTTAGTTTACGGTAGAATAACTCCCTGTTCAAAAAAGGAACATATTGGTAACAGTAAGGCAGGTCTGGATACAGTCTCTAAATCTTTCCACAAAAAAAGGAATATATTGGTAACAGCAAGGCAGGTCTGGATACAGTCTCTGAATCTTTCCACAAAAAAACAAAAAAACAAAAACAATAGCCCACTGATAACAATAATAATATGATCCATCATAGTAGGTTATTTCACTAATGCTACTACTACATACTCTTAGAAAATAAAACATCTTTGTCTTTTTATTTCTAACAAAAAAAGGATCAGAGGTGCTTCTATAGAGGCTTGTATTTGTAGTGGAGTTCGTTTCGTCAATGATTACGTCGTAAAATAGTTAAGAAAACAAAAAAAGTCTGGCAATAATCTTGCTGTATTCAGTCTCTACAGCAAGACCAGACATCAAAGGTTAAACAGGAAGGAAGGCCAAGGGAATCTGCACAAATCCACGATTCAAAGACTAAACCCTTAATACAAATATATTGTCTCCCTATTTTCACTTAATCCTAAAAATACTAGTGCTACTCCTACTTGTGTACCAATTTCTGAATTGGTCCAAGAAACGCTAGCGCAGCCCTCCATTAAACATTTAGCTACAGTATATCCCTAATGAATACACATCTCTGTTAGGCTCGTTGACTGTGTTCTAGGGTGACTAATAGAGTGGAAGTCTACGTACTTCAGGGAGACCTAAAACTAACATTCGGAACCTTTCGCATTCCAAGTGTGATCCAAAGATCAATGTAGCATACAGTCATTTGAAAACACACGTTTTTAAACTGTGAAACTATTGTGATAAAGGCAGCCCAATATATGAAGGTAGAGTTAAGTCATAGCATGCCTTTGCTTTACCTATATGAAAGTCTGTGTGTATTAAGCAGGTAGACCTACTTCAGGACAGAAAGAAAATACTTTAAAACACAATGTCCTCCCTTCAGCTGAGACAGAAAACAACCAGCACAAATAGTCAAGAGTGATGCTGAGTAGCTGGAGCTGGTTGCCAATCTGGTCATTGATTTGTCATTGTAATGTGTGTATCAGTCAGTTTCTGTTTTTCCACAGTTAGGCTACATCCTGTCCAGACTGAAGCACCATCCTGTCCAGACTGAAACTACATCCTGTCCAGACTAAAACTACATCCTGTTCAGACTGAAACTCCATCCTGTCCAGACTGAAGCTCCATCCTGTCCAGACTAAAACTCCATCCTGTCCAGACTAAAACTCCACCCTGTCCAGACTAAAACTCCATCCTGTCCAGACTGAAGCTCCATCCTGTCCAGACTGATTCTGGGTGTTTCTCTCTACCACACAAGTGATCAACAGCCCTTCTTCCTTTTGGCAAAACTCTTGTTGTCTCTGCTTTCTGCAGTGATTTTTTGTAATTAGTCCAGAGCCATTCCCAGGTACGAGTCGTCTTCTTGAACTGAGGGAATTTGACTTTTGCGGATTTTCAATAGGCCCCTGATCTGTATCCAGCAAGGATTTAGCATTTAGCATTTCTTCTCAGAACCAGTCTCGACTACAAAGCATTTTGAAAGTTCGGTAAGAATCCACCTCGTGTTGCACTTCATCACATATAACAATATCAATCTTTTTCTCATTTTTTTTTCAGGCAAATGAGAAACTGGCGTTTCACAGCGAGCAGATCAGACTTTTCTTTCCATCTTGTATCCCCCCTGAGATCTCAGCCAGGAAGTAAAGGAAGTGCTTTTCTTTTCCCTGGCAGATCCATCTCATCTCAATGAGGTTCTACTTGTCTGACAACTTTCTTTTCCTTCTTGGCTATAAACATGTATTTATCCTCATTAAATCCCTTTTTCCCCCTGGTTACTTCTGTCAAGTTTATGGTATTTTGTCTCGAGTGATTCTGCATTGAACCGTCTGGTTATATCTGTGAAGTTGGCTCGGTTTTACTTCCAAAAGGACCACTTTCTGCAGCTGGTAGTGGTGACTGTGGAAGGCTGAATACATTTCCAGTCAGAATATTACTGGGTGTTGATTCATGCCATGATCCATCTTTGATCAAATGCTCTTCAGATGTTCTGACGGTATCTTGGTCTTTGCAGAAATAAACCAGTTTGACCTCAGAGTGAAGATCTGACTCCTCCTCCTCCTCCTTTATGCAGATCTCAGCAGGTCCATTATCCCGGTCAAGCATCGCTGCTTCATCAGTGGAGACTGTTTCAGCTGTCTCCACAGAGATAGTGTCTTTACCATGATGAGGATAAACCAGCCTTGCGTTTTGTTCCATATTTTTTTCAGGAAAATCATCTGAAAGCACATTTGTTTTTGCTTGGCTTTTAGGCATACTCGGTATTATGAACACCTCTTTTGAGATTTCTCTTTTTCTCACGAGCTGAAATTTGTGTTTCTGAACCATTCGTTTCACTTTAGAGCAAATATGCAGTAGAAATAGCTTACGTCTCTGCTTTTGCAAACTAAGATCAAAATTGTATTTTAGAATATCAAAGAGAATGCACCAACATCTTTTTTCTTTTTTAGGATTGGAATTTATCCGAGCATATTTATGCACCTCAAATATTACACCGTTTGTCAGTAAATTCAATTCCAGTTTCTGTTTAGATGGTTTGGATGTGACATCAAGGTCCAGACCTATTTCCTCACAGAGTGGGTAGCACGCTTTGGCTTTCACCATATTTTTGGTGTGAGACGTCACATTTGATTGGTCCAAGTTGGTAACGTCAATTTGCTTTGTTTCGTCAGTACAAAGTGCAAGGTCAGTCTCATCAGAGATTCTCTCTATTTTGACAAGACAAGGTTCTATTTGTACTACTTCAGAGAAATGGCCTCCCTCGGTCTCCTTGGTTACTAACATGTCCATGTCTTTCGCAGGGTTCTTTAGTTTGCATAACTTCTTTAAGAAAGCTTCATTTTCAAGTCCCAATCTCCATTTACGTTTTTTACCCGTCTTGCGCCATAAAACTGCTCTTAACCTTCTCATAATATCTTCGGCCAGCTCAGTTTTCCCACTTTTTAAATCCAAATCAAAATTATGCTCGAGAATCTCACACACAACCTGCTTCCGATTTCCACACACTTGTGAG